>NC_047659.1:53372366-53672366 GCF_011762505.2 Arvicanthis niloticus
GCATTAGCTATAGTAAAGTTAGCACACACACACACACACACACACACACACAAAAGTAAAAACAAAAACAAAATGATGGATGATGTATCCTGAAATCTAAGTTTACAGCTTTTACAAACTAACTTGTGAACATAGTCTTTAAAAGCAAAACAGAAGGAAAAAAAGCCCTCAGTTTTTATGGATTGTGTGTTCTGGAAGCCTATTTTTAGCCAATTGTTTAAAACTTGGCTTCTTTTCTAGAACAGGCGAAATGAAGCAAAGGGTTATTATGATTAGCTGCTAGGTTGGCTTAAAAGTGCTAGCTGAATATGGTTGAATACACTCAGTCCTTAAGTACTGTATATAAACTTATCTGATACTCCTAAGAGCAGGGGCGGAGACTCACTCCATCAGTTTGAGGTATTTTACACATTGTTATCTTCTTTTCCTTTTGGGATGTGATTTCTCTCTATTAAAATTCTTCTAGCAACTTTATTTCATTTAGACCATGTGACTTTTTATGGTATATGATTGCCATAGACTTAACTTTTCTCTTACATGGTAACATTCCTAAACTAAATCCTTTGATTGTCCATTACCAAGAATTCTAACTGGATATGCAGGGGGTAGTATTTAAATGAACAGTAATTCCATAATAAATATGGGATTAATTCTCAGTTCGGTGTACATTAAGAGTGCCTTTCTTTGTTCTACATACTATCATAGGATCTCCTCCTAACTGCTTAACTAAGTGCCTACTTACTCCAGCCTCCTAGAACGATCCTTTCTCCTAAGTCTTGGTTAGAGGAACTCTGGAAAAATCACTCTTTGAGGACACATGGACAGTGATTCTGAGGCACAAGTACCCCCGAAATAGGATATGTGTCTCTCCTTTTTTAGAGGAATATGGACAAATATGCACACACATGTCAAGCATGCAAATACAACATATTTTCCCTGAAAATATTGCTAGTCATTACTACTGAAATGCAACATGGGTTTGGGCTGCTATGTATGAGCGACAACAGTACTTCTTGCACATGCATACTGTCTGACTTAGCCTCCATGCTACATGAATGCATTTCAAAGATAGCAGCTGCAGTCAAAGTGCATTACACATTCATTTTAGTTCATGTTTACTGACAGGATAAGTATGGCCATGCCATAATTAATGCATATAACAGGGGATTAGGAATGAAGAGCAAACACTGATCCAATTACTTACACTCCATGGAAGTGAATCTGTGTATAAAAGGTGAGCAAACATCTTAGCAACATTTCTCAGTTTGTTTGTCTCTAAGCGATGAATGGTATCATACTGTTCCTTGAATATACTTTCAAATGATTCCATGTATTCTTTTTTCAGCATACAAAATCGCTATAGAAAAGAAAACTGAAAGTCAACCCTAGCAGAAACTGAATGTCAACACAACTGGACTTTTGATTCCTAAATTTACTAAGTTAAATGTTTGTAAACACCTCCAAGAGACATCTATCACCCTATCTTTCTGTGGTAGATGATGTTCAAAAAAGGTACAAATAATAGTTTCTCTCTATCTGGATTTATATATTAAAATAAAGTTATACATTTAGTTGATCCTAAATACATTTTGCATTATATATATCTGCCTTGTAAATAGTTTACAGATATACTTTAGGGACCAGAATGATGGTCCCTAATGCTTAGTATTTCATGTGCTCTTGCAGAGGACTCAAGTTCCCAGCAGCCACATCAGACAGATCCAACCAGCCTGGAACTACAGCTCCAGAGATGCCTACACTCACATGCACATACCTGACACATATAAAGACACAATTAAAAATGACACAAATAAACATTTAATTTTTTTAGGTCATGTTTACCCTATGCTGCCTAAACAAATTCCTCACTTTAGTAATTGCTTTGAGTTTCTGAAGAGCATTTAATTGTTTTGTATTGAGAAATTGTTACAAAGTATTTATAAGTTCAAGAAGTTGTAGAAAAATGGTTACAAATTTAATGTGCTGCAAAATGAAGTGGGAAAGAAAACTGAAAGGGGGAACAATGTGCTTGCAGGGGAAAAAAACAAAACATATTGTTAATTAAAGATAACCAGACCACAAAATACAATCATTAACTCACTATATTATTGTTAGGAATTCTTTTGGGATTTATATTAAATCCTGACATGAAAATCAAGGCTGTAACTCACCCCAGCTAACAAGCCAAAAAATTTTTCATAGGTCCTTTGTTGGGCACAACAATCAAGTATCATGTTGCAGAGTTCTTTCTGTTTGGAAAGAAAATTTGCATTAATGGCTCAGAACAAAACAGAGCTATGTTACATGACAATTTACAATCACAACAGTGACTGTATTTTCAAACTAGACTTTTAAAATGTTTGAAGACCTTGAGAAATCATTTTTAAAAACTCAATGTCAAGTTTATCATTTTAAAAAAGTCTTTAAACCGACTGATATCATCTAAAGCTATTTATGATAATTTGATTAAATGATATTCTAAATCAAAAGTATGAATCATTTCTAAACAATTTAGGCACGAACCAGGTCAAGCCATGACATGATTCTATCTTTAAAGACTTCTGTGTGGAATTCTTTTATATTTATTTTCACCAACACAAATACCTAAGATTTAGATTAAACTTATATTTAGATAATAAGGAAAAAGCAGAATACAAGTATTTACAGAAGCACAAATGGTCACTTTTTCAAAGTAAATGACCTTTTAGCTGATAAAAAAATGTAAATCAATAAAAATAAAAGCACATAAAGGAACAGGTTTATGACTCAATTTTCTAAGTCCTGAAATAAATGTTTGATCAAAGACCTACCTGCAGGGGGGATGACTATTCTATGTACAGGTCTCTCCACAGAAGAATGGACACTCATGTACAGACCTATCTACAGAGGGAACTCTAAAGATGGATGGACCAATCCTATAACTGCTGAAATAACATCATTCAACCAGCTATGTATCTACTTTGAAAAACCTTTCTGTGAAAAATGTTAGAACTAATGAATAAACCCCTGATAAGAAAATCCACTATCACAAATGGTTGACATCTAATTAACTGACAAGTATGGTTTAATAATTCCTGAGATAATTCTAAGGGAGCAGACAGTAATTCCATAAGGAAATGATTCAGGTGACATGGCAAGTGGAGACAGAATGAGGCCACTGTACAAGTACCTTTTTCTATAAATTACTTATTAGAATGTCTACATTTTTACAAACACATTAGCTAGAATACATTTCATTCTCTAAGTATAAACGAGCCAATATGAATTAAATGTGCATTCTTTCAGTTGTTTTTATTTTTAAAATTTCAATTAACTATTTTGAAATCTTGTCACAGTCATTAAGGTATGATCTAAGTATAAACTGTTAGCAGTAAAAAAAAAAAAAAAAAACCAAAAAACATTTATATCTATGTAAGCAAACAATTTGTGTCAGAGACCCCAGAGTGCAAATACAGGACAACAGGGTAGACAGGAACCTGCACTGTCTAACAGGATAGCCATTAGCTACCAGCAGCTATTTAAACTATTTAAAACTATTAGCTTCTTAGTCAGTTTGCATGTGCCTAGTTGCTGCTGCCCTAAACCGGGCAGCACTGAATATGTCCTCACTGAAGAAAGTTCATTTGTACAGTGCTGCTCTAGAAACAGATGGTTTACCATGAAGCAGCCTTGCCTGAGGCATCACTTTAAAACACTAGAGTGCTTTCAGACACAAAGAAAGGAAAAAGAAAACCAGTCACAAGTTAATCCATTAAGTAAAATGTTTATGAATGTATTAAGTTCTAGAAAGATACCTGTCAAAATTTCATTTGGTACTGAAAACTGAAAGTCTTTCTAAATTATGCCATTAGATTAACTTGATATGTAACATAAAATTCACTTTCAATTTTTTTCTACTAGAATTGTGTTAATCATATTTTCAGCAAAATGCACTAACAGACTAATCCAATTGCTGTCAGAGCCACTCACAGGGTCAACCACTCTCTTCTCTAGACTAAGTACAATGATAAGCACTATTACCTATAGTTTGTAATCATTTTTTTAACCTATCAATTAAACATGTGAGTAATTTTAGGAGTCTATTGGCATACAAAAATAGATAGAAAAATAGAATAGCCCTGAAGACCTGAAAAAGAATACTTCTAAATAGTATTCAGATCATGTTGAGGATAGCTCTAGAACAACTACCCTTTGGATTAGCAAAGGGTAAAATTTGTAATGACTTAAATTACATTCCTCAAATGTTACATGGTTACACAGTAATTTCAGTGTCCATTCTAATTGTAGAGGTTAATTTACTGATTTATTTCCAAGGATGACATACCAACTATAGTCAAGAACACATACACCAACAGTTATTAGTGTATTGACTACACAAACTAAAAAGGAAAACAGACCTTTGTAATTTGAAAATAACTTGGTTTTATAAAATGTCAGCATTTGAGTAATGAATCAAGGATTTTCCCCCTATAGATACTCAAGCACCAATTATTTTACAGGTTAGGGTCAGTGTAGTATTGGTCAAAGGTATTCCTTCTGCTGCTGTGGTATGAAAACAATAGGGTCAGTCAGTGAGCATGGGCATGGTTTTACTCCAATGAAACTTCATTTATGAAAGCAGAAAGTGGGTCTGCAGCAGTGTACCCATCACTATAGATGATCATCTAATCCTGACACAGCTCAGGACCAAGAGACTGGAAACCGAGTAGCCTATTGGAGCACATATGTTCACTATTGCATCTGTTCAGGTCTGTTGTATGTGAGAAACAACTCCACCAAAGCCTGGGCTAAGGGCTCAAAGACCTGAAAAAAAAATATACGATGACAACTAGGAAAACCATTACAAAATGGTTTTCCTAGTTTATTCAGCTTGGTGTTTATTATCCTTAGCATTAGGGCACCGATTCTTTACAGTATGACAATTACGAGACTTTAAGAACCATGATGCTGATAGGAGACCTTAGGTACTTAGTGCATCATTGAATCCTTGACCCAAAGTATACAATCAATTTCTTTTCCTACGAATAAACTGATGAATGAAACAATGCAAACACTTCCGTACAAAACTTGAGCACTCATGTGATTGTTGTAGTTCCTATCAAAATAATTATTTAGTGCATGCATAAGACAAGGATCAAGTAATACTGAAGAGCAGAGTCCTCGTGTGCTCTAATTTGTTCACAGGCAACCACCAGAAATTCTGTGTAAGTACCATGCTTAGAGACAAATACTCCAGTGTGCTATCAACAGTGGATGCAATCTAACAGGACACAGAACAAGGAACTCCAGGAATCCTAAGCCTTGGTTTAGAATAAGATTACAAAACCTTTTATTTGTATGAGTATTTATCATTTTATTGTTTCAATTCACAAAACCTAATAACCTCTTTAAACATTTTAATAATCAATATGAATTTCCTAATAGAAAAAAAAAGGCATTGACATACTTACTGTTTGGCTCTCAGCAAACTCCATTTTCAGCAACTTGTGTGCACATTCTTCAAAATCTAAACTACGGAGACAAGATAGTCACAATAAATAAATTATAGTGCTCTTTACCTGTCATAGTATTACTTGGTTATTGCTTTAGCTATAAATATATATAATATTCCAGCACACAAAGATTAGCCCTTAACTCTACAAATGACAAAGTATAAGCACTTACCAGCATGAGAAACTATAAACCTTGCTATGTAGAAGCCAGACCCAAAGGACACACACAATATAATCTTGTGTTCTACAGGTAAACCCATGGATAGAAAGAGGCTAAAAGGACCAAAATAACTGCTAATGGAAACAGAATTCATTCTGGAATGTCAAAAATATTTTGGCAATGTTTGAACAACTTTGCAAATACTCCAAAACAATTAACAGCAGATAAGAAAGCATACATTTTGCAATATGTATGTGTATACATATATACATACATTTATATATGCACACACATATATAAATTCTTTCTTTTAAAGCATATGATGATTCTGAATTTGCATTAGTTATAAATACTACATGAATTACCACTGCTGAGAATTTTAGGAATTTTAAGTGGCCAAACAAAATTATTTCCTGTTTTAAAACAATAATAAGGGCTATAAAAATGCATTCCTGAATCATCTTCTTGACATGACTGTTGCACTGGGAGGGTCTGGAGCATAGGTGGGGTAAATGAAAAGTTAAATGCAAGATGAGGGGGCAGGATTAGGTGTGGGAGGAGACGGGCAAGATGTACAGAGGGTCAGGAAATTGAACAGAGGTGCGGAGAGATGGGGGATGGGGAACTGGGGATAGCCAACAGCACGTTCCAGACACCAGAAAAGCAAGAGGTTCCCAGGACCCAACAGGGGTGATATTAGCTGAAATACTCAACAAAGGAAAGAGAGAACCTATAAAGACCATATCCAGAGGTTGGGCACGGGCCCTGGTTGAGGAATGGGGCCACCCACTCTTCACAAAATTTTAACCCAGAACTGCTCCTGTCTAAAGGAAATACAGGGACAAAGAATGATGCAGAGACTGAAGAAAAGGTTATCCAGGGACTGGCCCACCTGGAATCGATCCATCCCACATGCAGCCACCAAACCCTGACACTTGCTGATGCCAAGAACTTGCTTGCAGACAGGAGCCTGATATAGCTGTCTCCTGAGAGGCTCTGCTATAGTCTGACAAATACAGAGATGGATGCTCACAGCCAACCATTGGACTGAGCACGGGAACCCCAATGGAGGAGTTAAGGGAAGAACTGAAGGAGCTGAAGGGGTTTGCAACTCCAGAGGAAGAACAATATCATCCAACCAGACCCCCTAGAGCTCCCAGGAACTAAACCACAAACCAATGAATACAAATAGACAGACCCATGGCTCCAGCTGCATATGTATCAGAGGATGACCTTGTCTGGCATCAATGGGAGGGGAATCCCTGGGTTCTGTGAAGGCTTGATGCCCCAGTGTAGGGGAATGATAGGGCAGTGGGGTGGGAGTGGGTGGATGGGTGGGGGAGCATTCTCGTGGAGGCAGGGGGAGAGGGTGTGGAAGGGGGTTTTTGGAGGGGAAACCAGGAAGGGGGATACATTTAAAATATAAATGGATAAAATAACCAATAAAAAAAGAAAAGTTAAATGCAACACAAGATGCTGGTTTTGAAGTACTATTTAAAAATAATTAAGCCAATGTGCAGTCCATCTCCCTCTGATATAATTTTGAAAATTCAAACACTGACCACCATTAAGGAGCAAGAATGAGGAGGATGCTTTACCTTCCACAGCAAAGCCAGATGCTTACTGTGATGTTTTGTATAATGAAAGAGTAATCTAGGAGTCACAACAATGTGGAGAAAGGACGACTAGTAAACTAGTCATTAAGCAAAAATTTAAAATGCCCAATTCCTAAAGAGCAGTGATCAACTGACTTTTATTTGTACAAGATTTCTTGAAGTGAGACTCTGGAACACAGCTCGCTTGGTGGGAGAGTCTGAGCAGAACTAGGTTCACTCTTCAGTTCAAAAATCCCAGATTCCCCCAGTGATTACATGAAATGCCCTCACACCATCTGACTCAGTCACTTCATTTCATCTATCTAGCCTGGATACACGCACGCGCACACACACACACACACACACACACACACACACACACACACACACACACACGGGGCCAGGGATCTGTAATCCAACCTCCTTTCAGGGTAGACAAGCAGTGCTGACATGTAGTGTCCTGTTTTGAGCTGGTTGCCTGTTTTCACTCAAGGCTAGAGAAGGCACAGCTCTGCGTGGTCTACTTATCTTACTTATCTTCTCCAAGCTGACACGTGTCAGACCATTTCCTATACTCTTAACAAGTTATGATGAACTCCATTTTCAAGGGAGGCATAAAGCAGACATCTGATCATGTATTTTAGTTACTGATCACCTACTGTTCCCTTTATTGTTTTCCAATAAACATAAGCCCTTGGCTCATGTTTCCAAAAGGCTTTCTACAAAGAATTTACTCACAATAATATTTCTGTGAATCTAATCAAATTCAATGCTCAGTTCCACTGCTTAAAAAAAAGAAGTTAATCTGCTTCTGCTTTTGGTGAGCAATGACAGCATTTCACTGTCTAGATATTCGATAATCAAAGTGTTTTTTATGCGATTTTATCACCAAAGAGTCTCATTTCCAAGTTCTCCATAGTGTATCTACCGATCACTTGTACTTTTCTTGTAATATGTGTGGGTTTTTAAGTCTGGCAACCACTGTCACAGATAGCTGTAGTCGGTAGTCTTAACACAGTCTCGTAAGGTCTGTAGGCACAATGACAAGGAAGAGCTGTAAGCACAACAACAATGGAGAAAAACTGTGTAAGAGTGGTTGCCACGTGTGTCTTGGTGCTTTTGTTTTTGGTAATTTTGTAAATGAGAGGTTAGCAAAGTTAAGGCAACTTAAACAAGGATTTCTTCTAGACAGTTAATCAGAGCTGCATTGAAGCTCTTCCTAGTCAGTGCTGACAGAAGCATTAGAACGATCTGCTTCTGATGATCAACACTGGATGCCTGAAAAAGACATCAAGGATAGCAAACTAAAAACATTCTCAACTCCTGGCTGTATAGAAAAACTAGTAGTTTCTTCATGTGAAAGACAAAGATATAGGTCAAGATAAACAAATCATCTTTCTAATCAGTATTCTGCTGCTTAATATTTGTCTATTTAAAGTTTTCAGACAATAAAAACAAGATGACTCCTACTTATGATTCATTATTGCTATGACATCATCATGCTCAATGGAAACCCACAGAACCTACCAACAACCAAACCCAAGAAACCAGCCCTCCTCCTGTGTGAAATGTAAACATGTGCCCAGTAAATCAACAGGCTGACTCAGATGCAAAATAACGGATGAATAAGCATCTGCCTGTCTTGTGCATTTCTGTTCAAGTCAAACACATAGGCTTCAAAGGAAACAGATTTATTTTCTTGATATCCTGGTATTTCTTAACACTCCCTCTAGGAGTCTTCACAACCTTCGAAGTGTAACTTTCAATCCCATTTCTATCCACCTGCCTCTGCAGAGCAATCATGCTTCTCAACTCAGAACCAAGATTAAAAACCACATCAGAAAAAGAAACATTAAATTTTTATTAACATTCAAATACTGTGATACCTTTTAATATAAAGTTGGTTATTTTTAAGTTTTAACTATAGGAAATGGCCCACTAAAAAGAAAACAGCATCTATTCAGGTAACAAAATTTTAAGTAACTAAAGACACCTTCCTTCCTTCCTTTCTACCTACCTTTCTTTCTCTCTCTCTCTCTCTCTCTCTCTCTCTCTCTCTCTCTCTCTCTCTCTCTCTCCCTCCCTCCCTCCCTCCCTCCCTCCCTCCCTCCCTCCTTCCTTCCTTCCTTCCTTCCTTCCTTTGGTTTTTCGAGACAGGGTTTCTCTGTGTAGTCCTGGCTGTCCTGGAACTCACTCTGTAGACCAGGCTGGCCTTGAACTCAGAAACCCACCTGCCTCTGCCTCCCAAGTGCTGAGATTAAAGGCGTGCACTACCACTGCCTGGCAACTCATTACTTTCTAAGAACAGAACAGATGTGCTGAGACCTCTGAGCTTGGGCACAGGACAGGGTGAAGTGTGGGAATGTTGAAATGATGTCTAACTTTCTGTCATCAGACTCTGATCCTGCTTACCCATCTTTTACCCAAAATAAAAATAAAAGATCAACTGAGCTATAGAATCTTACCTTGACTGAATGGCAAGATATATTGTACGGCGAAAGGAGACTAGGTTGATTTCTGTTTTGTCATGAATAGTTACTTTTTGTCCTGAAATAAATTAATCATAACAATTATAATAATACAAGTTTAGTTTATGATCAACTTCAATAATTCCAACATTGTTTATAGATCAGTATCTGTAGGATTAATGGAGTCACTCTAGGTCTTCTGCCATACCATTTTGTTGGACCAGAGTCCACAACCACACCAAAAAAACTTATGTTTGTTTCTACATTACAAACTCATTTCCACACCACAGAAGGTGCTGTTTGATGCTGATGCTTCGTAGAATATTATTTCTAGAGTCATAAGCAATTCTGATTAAGTAGAGGACCTGGATGAACTGAAATTCCGTTTAATGGAACAATGAGTTTTGGCAGGTTGGCTCTGTCCAATGTGTGTAATATGTCAAAATCTGTTAACTGATATAAGGAAACTTTTCTTATAGATAATTATTAGTATTTTAAACAGTATTCCCAGATAAACAAAGAAATTCTAAAGGGAAACGTATTATATAGAGATTTAGGTGACTTATTAAAGATGACAGTGGAGAAATCCAATCTATTTTTTTTTTAAATAAAATGTTACAGAACAATTTAACTGTAAGACATATATTACCCTAAAAATATAAGATATACTTTTAATATTTCTAGATGTATAATTCATGTAATGCCTGGCTTCTGTGTGCTGCTATACTACTGATAGTCAAGCAAAGTAAAGGTTGAGCTTATTTTTCTGTGAAGTGATGTAATGATGTAATCAGAGCTGAAGAGGAAGAACATGACCCTATTTCTGTACAAATGTAGTTGTTGGCCTCTCTACTCTATTTTGCCAAAATGAACAGCAAATATCTAGTCACTCACATCTGTCACACATTTGCCAAGGTTACATAAATCACAGACCCTCAACATGAATGTACCTTTGGAATTTAAGGTCTAAAATATCAAATTAAACTTACGTCATTAGAAAAACTGAATGTCCTTGTTTAATACTTTAGGGACCGGTATCCTGCTATGGGGGACAGTCTTCTGTCCAAGAAGGTGCTGAAAAGTATCCCTTGTCTTCTCCCACCAAACACCAGGGCATCCTTCACAATCCATTCTCAGTGAAAGGAAAAAGCCATTCTAGAGTAGTACCTCAGAATTCACATTACCCTAGAGGGTTTACAAAGCCATACTTTACCTCCATCTTCTTCTCCTTCTTCTTCCTCCTCTTCTTCCTCCTCATCTTCACTACTTCCAGCTTCTTGGTCTGTGTTTGAATCACTGTCTCCTTCATCAAGGATTTCTACAAATCAAAGTAAATTTAAGAAGAAAAAAATTAATGAGCTAGATACATGTACCTCATTCTGAGAAGTTAATCTCATTCCACTGAATCTAATTTTAACTGTTTACCTGCCAATAAACATGATCACCAGGCCTCAGGCTATAGCAGGGAAACAATTAGAATCATCTGATATTAACAAGTTATGTCATTCTTTGCTAGATAAAACGTGCTCATGGAAACAAGGGAATGAAGGAAGACAGAAAAGGCACATGATGCTTCTGAGTAGGTAAGAGCACCAGAAAAAAACTAGAGCTTGCAGCTAGCATTTCAAGAGGGCAGTCTACGATGAAAGCTAAAGCCACAGGTATGCAGAGTTAAGAGTGAGCATGGAACAATATGGAAGGGGAGTCAGTATCATTCTGTATTCACTTTAAATAGAATGAAAAATTTAAATTTAAACATAATTGTTAAATTGCATATTACAGTCAATCAAAAGTTTTTCATTCGTAAAACTAAGACAATTTTAAACATCTTAAACAAAATTGGTAAAACCATCACTTTATTACTTCTTAAAATATTTATTTAGATCTAAATGAACGTCTATGAAAGATCACCTAAGACCATCTACCACACCAATAGTGTAAATGACATAGACCACAATTATATCTTGCCCAGTGGTGCTGTTAGTGCTCACCAACACTGCACTTTCTCATTTATTAGAACCACCGAAGTTTTAGTACAAAGTTTTAACTCACTTTTAGAAACTTCTAATTTCTTTCTATTTTGTGGAGCAGTGTAAACCTGGAGTCAGTGTTAGCGGAGAATATCATGCTGAGGGAACAATCATCTGTTAAGACCGTAGAGCTTCTACTTAGCCCTTCTCTGACAAATCTTAAAGCCATTTCTCGCCAATGCAACTCCAAGAAACACTCCAGTGTCTAGCTGATTATGCAACAGAGCACAGACTTTGAAAAGAAGAAACTATTTAGTATTCAAAAGTAGGAAGGCAGGCACTCCTGCTGTTTTCCCAAATGCTGAAAAACCTAATACACAAGTACACCTGGGTCACTCAGAGGTGCTAATTACCAAAGCTGTGCTCACTTCCTGCTGGGGTCATTTTTTATGCCAGTTCTAGGGGAACATTTTACTATAGATGAAGGTCAAATGAACTATCTGATAGTTTACAGCACTCTCTCCTTTAAAATCAGCTTCCCAAAATTCTGTTGGCACTGGCAACTGGATTTCACCAGATGAATAAAACAGGTCTATGACTCCCTGGGGGAACCTGAAACCTGTCAGATGGCCTATGAGGTCAACAATACTTTCCTAATAATTGTAAGGTATTAGCTGCCCTCTCACTGAATTGCTATCTACAACAACAGACAAGAGCAAGGGGGGTTAAAATTACTGCAATCTAAGCACAAATCAAGACACCAAAATGGACCAGGAATCAATGCTGCTTTCTGCCACACTTGCAGAAGAAAAAAAAAGCCCATTTAAAATTTAAATACCCTAGATGAAGATGTAAAATAAAAAGTTTATTACATTTCATACTTGAACAACAATGTAGCACTCATATTACAGAGATGGACAGTGTAGTGGTGCCCTAAAGTCAAAGCTGGGTAACTGCTTGAGTTTAAGATAAAGTAGCAACCTTTTTACTTTTATTTGAAAAAATGGCCAATGTCATCCATACATGTTGTTAGGTATTCTGCAAGCATTTTCAAATGCAACAAAATGACACTCTCAATTTAAAAACAGCAACAAACAGTATTTGCCACCATGATACAATTTAAGCTTGTAAGAGTAAATCTAATTTTTACAAAGTATCTATTTATCCTTCAATAGCGGTCCAACACTGGGACACACTCTTCTGAGGAGACAGGTGGCAACATTGACAAATGTGAGTTTTGGTACTGTCCTAACACATTAACTTGATTTTGAGGATATTTATGTTAGACCCCCCCTTCCCCGCGCGCGCGCACACACACGCGCACACACACACGCACACACACACACACACACACACACACACACACACACACACACACACATCAACCACATCCACATCACCATCACCATGAAGCAAGGATGTTCCAAATGACTAACAATGTTGCAAAAATGAATCATGGCTTAATGATCTACTGGAAGTGACACACATACCAAAGATTTTTAACATTTAACTTAGCATGAAAATTCACTGACACCATTTAAGATTTCAACTGAAATCAATTTTTAAGAAACCACTAGCAGTTAAATACTGTCATTGTCTCAGGAGAAATAACACACTGATCTGCAGAGGGTATCACAATACTCCTCATCTTTGTAACTACAGTGTCTAAATGAAGGCAGGGAAGGAGGTGTAGCAGACAGAACACGGAAGGACAGACTACTCATCTCCTATAGGCAAGGCACTGCACAGCACGTAAAATATGTCACATTCTCAGTAAGCTACTTTACTTAAATATCATTTTCATAAAATGTTGCTTATGCTGATATATACCATTTTATTATTTTAAATGAGTTAATATGTAGATATTCAAATACCAACAGATATAGATATATAAAGTTCTACAGAGCCTAATTTTAAAGTGTATTAAGGGATCTCAAAACCACAGAACTTGAGAATTGCTATAATAAAAAAGCATAATCCATGTACTGGCCAACTGCCTAGATCCTAACGAGATTCCCGAGTGTAAACTAGAAAGAAATTATAACAGATAGCCAGGGGAGAAAAAGGCGCCGTTTAGGGAGGCTATAGAGAAAGAAGTCAGAAAGCCAAGAATGAAAAATGGCTTAAGAAACAAAAGCAACAGAAAGCTTTTAAGAATGTGAATCAAAGAAGAGAAAGCTGTCTATGATAGCGGAATTTTAGCACACTGTAGAGAAACAGAAGACGTCTGGAAGCCTTCTAACTATAACTAAAGCGGAGCCTAGAATGATGGAGCTCAATGATTCTCTGTGCAGCCACTTCCAGAGGAGTAAGCTGTTCTCAAGTAAAACCACAACCCAGAGTAAGCAAAGCCATGAACCATCCCGAGCATACCTGGACATTATCAGAGAGGAATATCCATGCCCGGGAAGATGCTGGTAACAGCTACCAGTGTCTAAACATCTTCCTGTGTCAATACAAAGCATTTATTCTTCCTCTAGTAACCCGACTTTTCTATCAAACATAATGTTCCAGACCACCTAGCTAGTAATGGCAAAGACAAAACACTCCAAAAGTCTGTCTCAAGTTACAGCTTACAGCAGCACACTATTGATATCCAAATAATAACCAGCTTAGCAGGCAAGAAAGTATAATACTTCCAGTAGAGAACAGCACTCAGCTGTGTATCAGCTGTGTGGCATCATAGGTATAGAAAAAAAGCCTAATAAAAGCTCCTGGTAATCTACGAGTACTTCCTAAGATGTGGGAAACATAAAGGAAAGCAAAGGGACAAAGAATTACAGCATTCAGAATGAATTTCTTGCAGGAGCAAACACTACAAAGAGAGTTCACACATAAGGAAGCAAAGGGCAGGCTTTACTGGGGCTGAGCTTCTGTCTGGGGAAAGTCAGTGGCTATTAATATTCCTTTCAATTTAATGGATCTGCATTATTTCTACCGATCTAAGCTATTTGTCAAATCTTACATACCTTTTTTAATAGCCTTGTACTTCTCCTCATTCTCCATGAAATTAGGATCCATCTTGAAAACATCTTAAAAAATAAATAGGAAGTTAGGTGTTTATTTCCTGCACAGACATGTTGGTGTCCCACTATTGCTTTCCACACCCTAGGCTTACTAAGAACATCTTCTGGATTGTAGTCATCCTCCAAGGGGAGCATATGTGTAAACTGATCGTCCTCTTCCACCAAATCCAGTCCTTCCAGAATAACAGGGTGGTCCTTGAATCCATCCTTCCGTACAGCAAACATCACTTCAATCATGTACTGAACTCTCTTGTCGATCTCAGACTCATGTAGAATGTTTCGCAGGCGTTCAAAGATTGCTGAAGTTAAAAGAAAGGAAAAAGACAGTAAAAAACATCACTCTAACACCAGAATAAGAATTGGTAAGAATACACAGCCAGGCACGATAGTACACGCCTTTAATCCCAGCACTCAGGGGCCAGAAGCAGGCGGATCTCTGTGAGTTTGAGGCCAGCTGTTCTACACGAAGAAACCCCATGGGGGATGAAAAAGAATATACAAACCAATATACACTTACCATTGATTCCCCTTGGCGACACCTGGGTTAATTTGAGACCACACTCCTTGAGGAAGCCAATAGCTACTTCAACACTGTCATCTGTGGGTCTCTCTAGCAGCAAAGTGAGCATCTCCAGGCACAGAACCTCATGTGCCTTAACACAATGCAGACATAGGGAAGAGACAAAATAGTTTTACATTACTAACCTGCTACTGACAAGCTTCTAAGCACAAATTAGTGTTCTACAATGATCATAATGCACATACTATTTTTCTATAAATTTCATCATGTAAATATTAAAATTTATAGACAATTTCTTTAATTCACTATACTGAACAGAAAGAAGTTATCTGGTTTATGTCTACAAGTAGACTCATTTTAATGTATGTATAAAAAGAGGAAGTTGGATGCCTTGGAACTGAAGTTACAGATACTTATGAGTGCTGGGAATAGAACTCAGGTCCTCTGAAAGAGCCAGTGCTCTAGGTCACTGAGCCATCTCTCCAGCTCCAGTTCTTTATTTGCTACCCCTTATATGACGGCAGTGGTTTAATCTGTTCTGCAATTCAATCTACTACGTAATTCTACTAAACAGCAATAGTCCTAAAGCTATACAAAAATTATACTATAAAATATTTTAAAGACTACTGATGCTGAACTGTGAATATTTCCTGTTTATTTATTTAATTTTTTGATGGCAGTACTAGGAAGTAGTCCAGGGCCTCATACATGCCAGTAAAGCACACTACCACTGAGGTACAGTCCTAACCTAGTTCCTTTTCATAGATCAAACTATTTACCTGGTCCATGTTTTAAAATTAACACATAAAAATTGCCTTGTAGAGTGAGAATAAAGTTTTACTAAGAGGGTGCTGTGAGAGGATGAGCCATAGCTTACTGTGTCATCCATAGACCTTTATAAGAAGATACTTAGAGAGCAATCTAACCCTGAATTCTGGAGAATATCGTTCTTTACACTGTATGAAATTAGAAACATACTAATTTTTGAGGGGTATACAGGGAGGAATAGGACTAGTCATACATTATTGTAAGAAAATCCTTACATCTAATTGAGAAGGTCAAAGAGTTAATATTTTAACTGTTTGGGGGTAATGACAAAAATCTCTAGTAAACTAGTAAAATTTTAAAACCAGAAATATACATCTGCTGTTGCAGAAAGGTTATCTGTTTCCCTGCTCTTAAGTAATCAATTATTATAATCACATGACAACTAGTTAGGTTAAAATGTAAAAAATTTCCAAGAGCAGACACTGGAAAGAACTAAACTTTAGTGTTATGAAAAATAAGATCAAGTACATTAAAATCTTTCCGCATCCATGGGCATTACAGTAAGGATGATGGTACACATGGTCTTTGACCATGAACACGAACACAACAGTTTCATTTTCAAGGCTGAGTAGAAGGCATTACCCTCCACAAAATAGTGGATGAATAAAAAAATTAAAATCAAACAAAATGACATTATATGCACTCAGAATAGATCAAAATTACTCAACCTGTATTTCACAAATATGCACCTGTAGGCAAAGTTTATGATGGTCTCAGGAATACTTAGTATAAAGACGACGACGATGAAATAAAGCTACGTGGATTTAAAAAATGCCAATTATTTAACCTCTACTTCATAAGGTGGGCCTAAATATAAATGACTACAACGCTAAGATGAATTTTTCTTTATGTCAAATTTTTAAACAGTGATTACCACTTTCAATTAAGTTAAACGTAGTTTTTGTTGCATGTGCATATAATCAGGGCTAAGCAAAACCTAACGAAGTTATATAAAAATGAATCTACCTCAATTTTTTATCTCTAAAAATTAATAAAATGGAACCATTATAAAAACTCTCTATATGCTATTTGGGGAATGCATAGGTAACTTTAAAATAAATTAACAGGGGCTGAGGATAAAGCTTAGCTGACAGAATGCTTGCCTAGCATGCAGGAAGTCCTGAGACTGACCCTCAATACTGCATAAACTGAACACAGTGGCACATGGCTATAATCCAAACACTTAGAATGCAGAGGCAGGAGGATCAGAATTTCAAAGTCATCCTTGACGTTGAAGTGAGCTCATAGCCACCTTGGAGATAGGGGGAGGGAGGAAGACCTAAACAAACAAAACCCACTTCACTGATAAGATGATGGGTCAGGGATGAACTGCAGTGGACCCTGAACAATGTGTTCACATGCTGGCTCATGTGTTAGGCTGAGCACTGCAGTTGGAGCCATGCAACAGGGCGCATATCCATGGAGAAGTCAATACAACATTTAATAAGAAACAACAATTCTGAACAAGTGAATAAAGAAAAAAACCAAACGATATGCATGACTACTGATGTACTTGTTACCACCGTTTAATGATTTATTTTTTATTTCATGTGCAATGGTATTTTGCCTGTGTGTATATCTGTATAAGGGTGTTGGGTCCCTTGGAATTGGAGTTACAGACAGTTGTAAACTGCCATGTAGGTGCTGGGAATTGAACTCAGGTCCTCTGAAAGAGCAGCCAATGCTTTTAAGTGGCTCAGTGAGCACACAGTATTGAGCTGCATCAGTCTAACAAAATACCTTATAACATACAGATTTTCTCTATACGAGAATATTAGATGCATTTAAAGCATAAGTGAACTCTCACCCAAGATGATCAAACTGGGGAGATGGCATCAAGACCAGGGTCTTATGCCACTGAGTTTGATCAGGCTTTAAGGATAATTACTTACCACATTTTGGTTAATAAGATGTGCCACAAATTTTGAAGCAGTCAGGCAAAGTTGCTGAAAAATCAAAGTAAAGACAGTTAACCCATCAACTATCATCACTTTTCCTATATCAATAAAATCTATAGTAGATTAACATGCTCTTCAAAAGAGAACATATGGAATTGTGTTCATCCAGGAATAGTGACATGAAGTAGATATGAAAGCTGAAGTATACATACAGGCAGTCACCATCTTAGCAGTCAGAGGATATGTAACAGAATGAGCAGTTTACATGTGAAGTCAGCACGCTTACTTTTACTGATGTGACAGTGTACAAGCCACTCATACACACCTTATCATTCCTTCGATAGCCTTTCCGAAAATTAAGAATTAGTCTCTTGAGGATCAATTCTCCAATCTGTGGGAATTTTGAGTTGATTATTGCCACCAAAGCTGCATAAACATGAGTGAAGATCGGAGATGCACTCTGTGCTTGCAGGACAGATCTGGACAGCAATCCTCTATTCAAAACATAGCAAAAGTCAACAGTCAAACAACTTAGAAAAACATGTAAAAGCAAGAAAAACTATTTTCTAATCATGAATAATAAAAGACCATTTAGAATTAAATCTTTATTATGCTTCCTAGGAAAAGGTAATCAGTTTTTAAAAAATGCTTTTATGAAAATAAAATTGTGCTTTGTTTTATAAAATAAAATGAGAATAATTTGTTTTCAAAAATTTCTCTCAAAATAAATTTACCATTTTTCTATTTATATTTCATCTAATCAGACTTAAAGGATTGGAGCAGAGAAAAACATGATCAAAATATACTGTATAAAAAATTTTAAATAAACCAAAATCAAAAAATAGTGGTGTAAAAACAAAGTTGCTTGAGGAGTATAAAATTTATCCAGCATAACGTTTCCACCATGGTCCATCAGTTATATACAATAACTGTGCTGAGACACAGCTCTGAGCTCTCTCCTGTTGGTGTAGGTTTAGAGGAACACAGGTAAGGACATGAGTGACCTAAGATGAAGTGATAGACAACACAGTGGTGGAAGCCCCGTGAACAGTCGCTCGCTCTTTATGTGCATGAGATGTACAGCAAGCTGCATTACTCCAAACAACACAGAGACAATTCCTGAGCTGCAAGAAGAGAGAAGGAAGTGGACCTAGATTAAGACAGAAGCAAGCCCGGCCTCCTGTCCACGCCTGCCTGGCCTGTTTTCCAGGTGAAGAGAACAGAGCTCTGCTAGCCCCAAGGACAGTGGAAAGCTCTCGGCCAATCTTCTGTTCCCCAACAGCACGCTTCCCTGAGTCCTATTTTTCAATGATTACAATCAAGGTAATGTGAAATCACACAAGGAGACAGCACTCAGATTTAAAACTAAGAGATATGTGATACTTATTTCCATTTCTTTATTCTTTAAAACAAGAAAAAAACACCAATTGTGTGAATTCAAATAAGAATTGATGATTCCCTTCATTTTTCTTCAAATTTCCTGTTCACCTTCCCCAGCCATCTTTCCTTCTCACACTGCTTTAATTAGAATGTGAACTGGAATAGAGGACAAACTAACAAACCTAAAGGTAACACTATCTCAGCAGGGAGACTGGAAACGCTACCTCCAGGATCAGGAACAAGCTATGTATGCTGTTTGTCATACTACCCAAATTTAATGTAATACCCATCAAAATTCTAGTGGCATTTTTCAGAAGAAAAAACTCTTAAAATTAATATATAATATAAAAAATACAAATAGCCAAACATCTTTAGGAAAAAAAGAAAAATCAAGAGGCACCTTTTACTTGATTTAAAACCTACTACTACACAAAGCCACAAAATCAAAACAGCATGGTACTGCCACAAAACGTGATAGAAACCAACAGAACAAAACACCTAGAGATAAATTCATATATTTTTATTTAATTGTATTTTGACATAAAGGCAGTGTGTTCCAAAATGGTAGGAAAGCCGGATGGCAACATGCAGAAGAATAAAAGCATACTTTAATCTTATGCAACACATACAAAGCAACCTAAACTGATTAATAAACAGAATCTGTAGAACTTGTAGGAGGGAAGCTCCAAGGTATTTGCCTGAATTGATACATTTTTAAATAGAACTCCCAAACCACAAGTAACCCAAGAAAACTTGACAAATGAGACTGCATTGATCTAAAAGGCTTCTGGACAGTGCTAGAAACCATCAATGAAGTCAAGAGACATATACAAAATGGGAGAAAGGATCTGCAAGCCATTTTTCTGGTAAGGAGCTAATATCCAAAATATCTGCCAAAAGCAATAAAACATACAACCCAGCTTTGAAAATCAACAAAACATCTAAATGGACATTTCAAGACAATACAGATAAGCTGCCATGAAGCATCACCTATCAGACGAATACAAAGTAAAGCCACATGATGTATCATTCTGGATAATGGCTGCTATAAAATAACCAAAGGTGAGTGTTCCCAAGGAGGCAGAGAACAGGGAACACACATGGATGGTAAACAGGAATGCACAGCAATGCAGTCAGCAGGGAAAACACTAAGCCTCTGAGCTACAAGCACACCCCTACAGCATTACCCACAAGAGCCAAATGCAGTGCCATGCCAATGACAGACAATGGAACGCCATTCATACAATGGAATGCCATTTGGCATTAAAGAAATCCTGACACTTGTGACAACACAGAATATACATATCAAAGTATCACATTGTTAATAAAAATTTATAAAGATTTTATGTCAATTAAAGAAATTAAAGTGGTTGGAAATAGCATATTTTAATAATTATTATGTCTCATGGATTTAAATTATTGGAGACATTTAGTAAATGTCTATGCAAAACAATGGTATGATAGCAAATCTCAAAAAAGCATTGGTTTATTAACCTTGAACAATATGGTTTAAGTTACTTAATAGCCTACATTTTAAAAGAACTGCATTTCAAATAAACATTCACAAATACCTTTAAAATGAAGTAGCATAACAAATCAACGCTTATTGTTTACAGAGACATTATGTTTCTTAAAAAAAGATGCTATGAAATATACAAGGTAATGCTGGCTTACCTCCCTCTGACAATGTTCTCTTGAAGGAGCTCTTGGATGATAATACTGATGTTGGAGATGTTGACCTTGTTGATGAGACCATTGATGGATTTCTTCAGAGCCTCCCAGCTCATCCTCTGGTATGCTAAGCTAAAAATTACCAAAAGAAGGGAAAGTCACATGGGACCTTGGAACTGACACACTATCTGAGCATCTGAAAGACCTCTGTTAATGCGGCTATCCTGGAGCTGCACAGCTGAAAGCTACAGGGCTGTGCTGCTTTTACCTTACATTTGGGCATTGTAGCCTCACTTGGTTTTTTTTACACTTAACTTGATAATGCCCAAGGTCTTTTAAAATTCTTTAAAAATCTGTGATTTTTGTAATTATTTCTCTGTAGGAAACCAGAGCCTTTTCTTCTATATGCTTCTTTTGAAGTCTAGTGAAATTAGTAAGCTTCATGGAATGCATATAATACAAAAAGGTTACAACAGATCCTGAGATAGTTGTCAAAGCACAAAAAAAGAACAGTGTGATACAGTGTGCTCTGAGCAGCCTCAGACAGAAAATAACAAGAGGTGGTAGGAAGCCAACTATCAATCTGAATTCCAAGTAACATGGCCATAGTACACACTATGTATAACATACTCTTTGGGACTGTATTCCATAGTTACACTTCCAGTACAAAGAAATGCTAAAATTTAGTTAGGGATTAATCAAAATAAAATGCAGTTTTTCCAACCCAGATCCCTGAGCTGACTGCCTGAATTTCATGTAGGGACCTACATAAGGCTGATGTGACACGGTCCTGCAGAAAGCAGCAGTGAGGTCAGTGCTGCTGAGTGTTACGTCACTGACACCTAGTCATTAGGTCATTGCTTAGAACTGCCCGTAAACAATGAGGATGAGAGGCAGACTAACAGACTGACCTGCAATTGATATTTTCTTGTTGCTTCAAAATTCTCTATCAAACTCTTTGCCTCTTACTGTCCACACTTATAGCAAAGGTGACCCAATGTCCCACTCCACACATTTTGATAAGTCCCCGTCTCTAGAGAAACAGATCCGTGACTTAGTAACTAACCTAGCCAGTAAGATATTGCTTGTGCATGATCACAACTGTCTAGGAAACTGGAAGACATCGAGCACAATGACTTTTCCTAACTCAGGAGCTTCACCCCACGAAGAAGAAGCTACAGACTCCTCTTGCATTTTCTACTTGTACCTTCTGTCCATGGACAGACCTCCACTATGTATGAATTTTCTCCTAGAACTGCTTCAATTTGCATATGTTAACTCTCTCCTGCCTACTGTACCGAAGATGTAATAATTCAATTAATAACGCCTTTCTTTCACAATTGAAAAAAACGCTTTGCACTGGATTGGGAAAATACTTCACACTGACTCTTCCACGTTGCCTTTGTGAACAAAATACCTAGAGATGAAGCTGGCACTGATGGAGGTCATCTCTCACACTCTCCTGTGTTACATTTCAAACATCACCGGCAAGTTCTAACACACACCAGTAACACCAAGTCCCAACTTTGATCTCCAAGTCCATGTAAAAAATGCCTGGCACAGTGCAGCACTCCGATAAAAGAGATGAGGCAGGTTGCATCCCTGCGGCTTGCTGGCCCGCCAGCCTGACCCACTTGGCAAGTTTCAGACCACTGAAAGACCCAGTCTCAAAAAGAAAAGAAATAAAAATGGACAGTGCTTCAAAGCTATCCTCTGGCTTCCAAACACAACTACAAGTATGTGTGGAGACACAAATATGTAGGAGTGTATATGTGTGCGCACGCGCACACACACACACACACACACACACACACACACACACACACACAGAGAGAAACATGAGAAAAGTTATGAGCTAAAATCACAACAAGCAGTATACAGTTTCTGCAGTAAGAAAGACAAGAGGCCTATAATTTGTGGTCTTTCTCATGGTAAACTAAGTACACTCTTAACAACCAAAGCTAATTACATTACTCCATTCCTTGTTCAGTGAGGCTATCTTTGCTTTGGAGATACAGTACATCAACTTACCTGTTTTTATCTGTAATCTGTTCCTGCATCATCCTGAGCTTTGCAGGAGGAATATATGCTCCCCCAGTGCGGGTGAGCAACGGATCCAGCTCATCCTTCTTCTTCTTCGATGTAGGTTCTTCATGCGTAGAACTCTGGGTAACTCCTCGGTCTGGGCTCCTTCTTTCAGGAGATGGGGATTTCCGGGACCGTTTACGATGCTCTGCATCTCTGTCTCTTTCTCGGCGTTTTTCTCGATCCCTACTTCTATAAAGTGGAGTGGGGAGGTGGGGAGAAAACATACAGTCATTCTTACCATGAAGTGCACAGAGAATGAGTGAGACATAAAAGACGAAGGGTTCAGGTGAAGCAATACTCACAGGGAAGATACCTTACTCCAGGGCTAAGGCTTTAAGTAGGCTTTAGCATGGATACAAGCTGGTGAGGGACAACAGCGCTCCTTACCTAAGAGGGCCACATGCTGCAAAACTGAGCAGGGCCATTAAGACCAGATGGCACCATCAGGACATAGTGAAGAATCTAGCATGGCAGCAGTAGCTGAATCAAAATGCACTCAAAAAGCCAACCAATATCTGTTAAAAATGTTTACACTAGAGACAATGGAAAACAGTTTCTAAGTAGGCAAAATTGTGGCATGAAAATTAAGACAAAGTGATTTGTGGTATATTTGGTAAACTGCACAGAGAAGAAATAAGAGTTTATTTTTTATAATGTTACACTTAACTGTGTAAATGTATTTATTATAAAAACCTAAGAGTTGAAACTGTCACTTGAAAGAATTACTGTTTTTATCAGAAGTCTCAGGGCCCCTGGTTATTAAGAAAGAACCATTTTCTAGTTACAGTTACTCTTTCCCTTAATATATGTGTTTATCTTGTCTTTAACACCTTTTAAAACTCAGCTTTTTATTTTCTCTAAAAACATAAAAAACTTAAGAAAATATTTTGCTCTTTCCTCAGAGAAGAGTTTGTTCACTTAATTTTAAAAAAATACACTATCTTGAAAATATTCCAAATATAACCTCCAACTAGTCAGCAAGAAGGCTGGTGCAAACTCTGGCTGGTCTTTATGTGGCATGAAAATTAACACGGTCCTGGGAGCAGCTCTGGCAGAAGTGGCCAGCACTTGTTCTCACTTGCTGAGAGAACTGGAGTGCCCCAGCTGATGCAGTCACTTCCCTACAGAGACTTCCCTGCATCGCTGTGCAGACACAATCCAGACAGAAACATTCATAAACTATTTTTCAACTATTCACTTTTTTAAAAAGATTTATTTATTTTATGTACATGAGCACACTTATGAATGTGAGTTAAGAGCAACCAGTGCTCTTAACTGCTGAGCCATCTCTCCAGCCCTCAACTTTATATCAGAAGTACAGCCTAATCTGCTTGCTTCACAGTGTGACTGAGGGCCTCCTGAGACTTTATATTCCTCACTGGACCAAATGTAAGGAGTTATGCTTAAGTAACATAGGCAGGGGTTACATGGGGTCAAAATTAAGATCAAGATGTAGTATCAATTATCAACCAGAAAATTGTTGATTGGAAGAACAGAGTAGCCAAGATTTCCAAGACTCAAATATAGGTCATTTACTTAGGGGGAAAAAACCTCCTACAAATTAGGAATGTCATTCTCAGTGTTCCTCCGCCATACTACAGAAGAAGACGACTGTCTGACAACACACCCTTTCCCTCAGTGCAGCTCCTAAGTGAGACCATAGGATGCCTCCATGCTGCAGTACAGCATGGGACAACACCACAGTCGAGGTCAGTCAGACCCAGGCTTGACAGTGATGTATTTCAAAAATACAAATCCTAAGCATCTTTAGACCCGAGTTTCTGCTGTCATAAAACAGGCAGTATCTAGTGTATTTATCTGTTGTCTTAAGAGTCAATTCACATGAAGCCCTTCTTAGAAGCCTGGCCCCTAAAAGCACACAATAACTGCTTGCTTTAATCTTTGTTTTCATTATACAAAGTAAAGACAATTTGGGCTGGGGTTGTACCTCACTCAGCAGAGTAATTCACAAAGCCCAGGTTTACATCCCCAGCACCACACACACTGGGCATGACAGTGCATGCTGTAATCCCAGAGCTCAGAAGGTAGAGGTTGGAGGATCAGAAGTTCAATGTCATTCTCGGCCATTTCAGTTCAAGATCAGCCCAGGGGATGTGTTAGACCCAGTCTCCAAGAGAAAGCTACTCAAGTACTATATAAAGGAATGCCACTTTTCTGCACTTAAGATGCCAACACTTACCGTGACTCCATGCTGTCATCGTAAGAGTATCCTCTTCTAGATCGCTCATAGTCTGACCGGCTGTAATCAGAGTAGTCTCTATCCCGGGGGGACCGTTCTTGTTCTGTATATCTAACACAGAAGAAAACCCAAGTTGTACTTTGAAGACAATTCTGTTACACCTGGAAAGTCCAAGCAGATTTACAACTGTACGGCATCCTAGTGAACTATTTTAACTAACAGCTCATTGTCCTGGCACCGATCGATCCACAGTCTGAATTATAGAAGCTCCCAGCATGGGCACAGCAAAACAATTCCTGGAATGAACCAGATTTACTCATCCTGATTTACACTGCCCTTGGTAAAGGAATAAATCTAGAGATGATACATGATAGGCAGAAAGAGGGTATTTTACAAATACCTTCTTATAGCCATACTGAGCAAGTGAAAACAGTATCAGTAACTGTTATTCTATTTAACTCTACTCTAAATATTATAATCATTAGATATTATTCTGAAAACTGCAGTACTGAAAACATTGAACAAGGATGGATCCTATTAATCGATTGTTTGATGCTTAAAACTCAATAAAATCAGACAACATTAAGGGAAGTTAAATATATAACTTACATGGTACTATAATGTGTGTTTCATGTACATATCTACAATTACTTTACACTGTGTGTGTGTGGGATTGGCACAAAGTAGGTGACTACTAAGGGTGGTAGTGGTCACAAACCGAGGTCCTGGGAGATATCTGGCAGGGCGAAATAGGACTAAAGTGCACAAGGCATAGGGTGCCTCCCCTTAGATTATTTTAGTGACCCTCATGGAATAAATGATACAGCTGTAGTGCTGGTACTATTTTTAAATCTCTCATTTCAATATAATTACGCTATAATATAAATAAAAATTTAATATAGAAGGCTGTGTGAATATATAAGCAAGCTATAATAGCAAAAGCAGTACTTCAATGTCCACCCTAAAATTAAGAATCAAAGAATCTTGGTGGTGGCACAGGACATTAATCCCAGCACTCAGAAGGCAGAGGCAGGCAGATCTCTAGGTTCATAACCAGCCTGTCTACAGAGCAAGTTCCAGGACAGCCAGAGTTACACGTTACACAGAGGAACTCTGCCTTGAAAAACAAAACAAAAGCAGCAAACAAACAACAACAACAAAAAGCCAAAAACCAAACCAAAACAAAAAACATACAAACAATTTGATGGACATATGAAATTCATAGAGGACAGGTACCTACCTGTCTTCTGGGGAGGAACTCCGGTGGTATGAACTGTGGCTCTCCCTTCTGTCGTGGCCAGAGGACTGCTCCAAAAAGTGTTTTAAAAAAAAAAAAAGAAGAAGAAGAAGGAATGTTTCAAGATTGGTTATGTTAGAATATGTACACAATGACATGTATCTAAGCAAATCAACAGTACTTTACAAATTACTTACAATTTTATTTTGTGACCCAGACAGCTATAGGCCCACTGAATTATATCAGGCCCTGTCTCAAAAAATTGATTTTATATATATAAAATTGTGTTTCACCAAGAAACACAATAGGGGGCTGAGGAGATAAATAAAGGCATAGAAATACTAACCGTGCCTGACAGCCTGAGTTCAATTCTTAGGACCCATATAAAAACTGGAAGCAGGAGGTGGTACCCATATGTAGTTCTGCACTCCAATGCTTTATGGGAGGTGGAGACTTAAGTGGCCAGAAGTTCCCATAGGCAGCACAGTAGCAGAATCAACAAGAGACCCTGCCTCAAAACAGGAGGCATCTCCCTTCCTCCCTCTCTCTCAAACACAACCAACAAATCTTAAAAACATAAATAATACAATGAAGCAAAATTGTTTAGTATGTATGATACAGGCTTTTATAAAACTGTATACCAAAACCCTAACCCCAGCACTGAAGTTATAACCGACTGAAGAGCATCTGCTCAGCTTGCCCTAGGACTCCACACCCCAGAAACTTCCCACAGCCCAAAATGTTCTAAGTCAAATATACACAAGATCTACCAAATTCAACAGTTAATATAAAATATGGTTATTTACTGATTATCATGAGCTACAATTTTCCCTGTGTAGTCATTCAGAGGGACACAAAATACAAGAAAGAACAGAGGAACTGAAGATCTCCACATTACGAATTAGTTGTTTATTGTAGAGATTTTATACAGATTTGTGTATTAACCATATTAGCCCATGTATGTGAGAGAGAAAAAAAAGAGTCAGACACAGGGAAGACAGATACCATTACAATTATCCTATCCACATTTTCTTTTATAAGAGAGGCAATTATTTTGACTACATTAGGAAGACAGCCTCAATTCTGTGCTAATGATTTTTAACACATCTCCGCAACAGCTGCTGTGAACAAGAGGGAGAAGCCAAAAACACAGAAGTCGTGAATCAGAAGGATTATGTAAATACAATCAAGTAACAAATGACTGGCACATTGCAGTAATGTTAACATGAGATCTTCATCAGGGAACAATCACTGTGGCCCACAGCTCTCAATGGTGATGGTTTGCATGCAGTTTGGGTGGGGACAGAAGGTCACTAAATTTAAAAATATTTGTAAGTATAATCCTTGTCACAGCTTTAGATTAAATCAAAACAACTTACTTATTAAGAAAGTAATATAGTCAAGATTAGTTTAAAAATTCTTCAAATTTGTTAGCAAAATAAAATCAGGTGACACTGTTTAGTCATTCAGTGTAATGACTTATGAGAGCAGAATGGAGAGGTGCATGGAGCAAGGGCCTGAGTCCAGTGGCTCTGAGCACCTCTAGTAGGTCCAGAGAAGTCCCTGGAGAGGGTAGAGAGAATGGCTCCTGCCACATTAGTGAATTGCTAATGGCTAATTCAAATGAAAGATAGAGGCAGGGTGAACATAGCTGGCCACTGAGTCTGAAAGACATGCCAACTAAAGCCACCTACTTCTTGCTTGGTGTGGTGCCACTAAGACCCATAAGGACCACAAGGGAGACCACTGAAAAGACCAAGGAAGATTATGGTAAGGGTTACACGTTTCTCTCCCTTTAGAGGTTTCGATCTAAAAATGAATGCTTGCATAAGGCTCAAAGACAGTTCTCACAAGTCTCCTTTCTCCTGCTGACGCTGGCTTTTACCATTCTGTCAACTACCTAACTGAGTCCTCAATAAATTAACTGCAGACTAATGAACGCAAACTCAAAAGCAGACTTCAGACCAACGTAGGAAAGACTCTACTGACAGGCTTAGGGAGCCCCTGCCAATGGAAACAAGTAACAAGAGGCTGACTGTCTACTGAGCACACAGGCCTGAGGTTCTCACACCCTGGAGAATGGAAAAAGATGAGAGAAACAGCTCTGTCAGCACAGTACAGGCCAAGGAGCTCAGTCTACTTTTCTCTTTAAAGAAGTTTAGGGGCACAGAGCTAGTGGAATAGTTGAAGGGATATGTGCATATATTTATAACTAAATAAAACTATAGCTTTCCTTTCACTGACTCCATGGCCCAGTAAACAATACACTGGTTTATCAACCTCACAAGAGAAAGAAGTTCAATGGTTGGCTGACTTTCCAAGACCACTCAGGAAGACTCCTTGTTATCGCTCTGATCTCACATTCTACAACTCTCTGACATCTATTGCAGTCACACTGGACTCTATGCACTTCCTGTTCTCACTTTCTGATGCATTCTCCCCGCTGGATATCTACAGTTAACTCTCTTGCTTCTAAGAAGTCTCTCCTCAAATGACTGACTACCTTCCTTCACAAGAGGCCCTGTACTTACCCCCATTACAAGCTGCCACACCCCAGTCCCCCTTACTCTATTTCTTTTCTCCACAGCTCAAAGCTTACAGGAAATATTCTAATATACTACATAGCTTATTTATTATCAAGTTTATGATTTACTTTGTTTCCACATACCAGAAAGTAAATACAATGATAAAGAAATTTTGTTCACTACTTTGTTGAAAAGTACTTAGAAGTCACTGCAACTTATAATTCAGTCTTCATTTGTTCAATAAACAAACATCTAAAGTAAAGTACAACACGAAACCCACTTCCACATACGAAGTGACTGGACCAGCATGAAAGAGTCTACACTGACTGAAGGAAGGAACTATGCCTTGTATATCACTCAGGAAAGCACACTCCATGAGAACGATGTTATCATTGCTAACAGTATTTGTTATTCCTTTTTTTTACATGTACACATTAAATGATTCATGTAGCATCTCATGTAATTATGTATGTCTCACGTATGCAATTACACATGTATATAATTTCCTATGTATGTAAGTAATATACATATGTATATACACAATGTGCTAGCTAGTCTTATGTCAACTTGATACACAACTAGAGTTATATGAAAGGAGGGAACCTCAATTGAGAATATGCCTCTATCATACCATCTGGCTATAGGGCATTTTCTTAATTAGTGATTGATGGGGGAGGGCCCAGCCCACTGTGGGTGGTGCCATCCCAGGGCTGGTAGTCCTGGATTCTATAAGAAAACAGGCTGAGCAAACCAGTAAACCGTGCCCCTCTATGGCCTCTGCATCAGCTCCTGCCTCCAGGTCCCTGCCCTGTGTGAGTTCCTGCCCTGACTTGCCCTGATGATGAACAGTGCTGTGGATATATATGTAAGCTGAATAAACTCTTTCCTCCCCAAGTTGCTTTTCAGTCATGGTGTTTTGTCACAGCACACACACACACAGAGGGGATATCCAGCATGCTTTCTCAACTGTCCCTTTACTCCATATTATTCCTACCTGTTCCACTTTGTTTGCGATTGTGTTGTGGTGTCAGAGTATGCATGACCCGCTTATGCTGGCTGACTGGCCTGCTGCGATTCTATGAAAGCACTCTGGTTAAAGCACAGGCATTAACTGACTAGGAGCTTACATCTTCAGGTTTCCAACACTTACTTTCATGTGTGCCACACTACTTTTCATTTTCTGCTGTCAGCTGACCCAATAAACCAGATTCTTCAGGTTCATTCAAGTGACATGTACTCAATGGTCTGAGTTCCTTGACAGTTTTTTTTTTTCTGTCTCCACACGTCACCTAAAACACAATAACACAAGCTTGTTAACAATGATTAACAGTATGTGCAATAATGGCATGTTCCTTCTAAATCGCAGGCACCTAACCACTTAATTTTCCTTAATTAGTAAAAATAGATAATTGAATTTTAAAAATGAAATCTTTAAATAGTTGTACAAAAGGAAGTATACTTAATATGTATTAGTAAGACTATAAAAGTAAGAGAATATATAGCAGGCTTATTCTGACAGGGACCAGAGATAATTTAGAAACAGCTCTTATAACACTAGATTGAAATACTTCAGCAAGAGAAACTTATATTTACATCATCAAGTACTGTATATAAAAGAAAAAAAAAAAACCCAATACCCAATTTTTGCATATCAATTATATAAATGATATATGTTTGTACAGAAACAATCTTTTGAAATATAATCCATATGGAAAGATAATTTGATAAACTGAGATGTCTTAGACTGCTTTACTAAAGGCATAAGGCTTCAGATATCTACACACATTTAAAGAAGCATTAGGTTCTGAATAAACCTAAATCTGCACTAAATGTCTTCTGTGTGCACATGTGCATGTATTCACATGTGCCTGTGGAGACCACAAGACAACCTCTGGCGTCTTTCCTCAGCCATTGTCCATCTTTCTTTTAGTCTCTCACTGTCTGGGAATTGCCAAGCAGGTAAGGCTGTCTCACCTGTGAATCCCAGAAATCTGCCTATGTCTCCTCCATGCCGGCATTATAAACAATCAGGAGCTACCGTGCACAGGAATCAAACCCAAGTCTTTATGCTTGCAAGGCAAGTACTTTACAACTAAGCTATCTCCCCAGCTGCCAATGTCCTCTAATAGCCTTCTGTTGAATATATTTTAATTTCTATGAAGTGCAGAATTAATAGTTACATACACTTAGAACTGCCAATCAAAAATTTTAGAATTACAGTTTATGGTATGAGGAAACCAATTCACAAAGATAAAATGAAATATAGGAAAATGAAAGAATAAGATGCAGGGAGTACAAAGAATGTAGTTAGTACTACGATGACTGTATACAACTGGAAACCTAGCCTAAGCTGTGTCACATGAAGGAAATGCCATTTCATGGTCCTTCTACCTATCTCCCAGCTCTTCTACTCTTTCTGCCTCCTCTTCTGTGATGTCCAAGCCTTACAGAGGATTTATAAATGTGTTATTTGGGGCTCAGCACTTTTAGAAGCTCTGCTTTTGCCCCCTATTCACTGTACGTGTTTTTCTCATTAAAACCAAGAGTAGTGTCCTGTCTACTTTTTATGTCAACTTAACACAAGTTAGTGTCATCTGAGAGAAGAGAAACTCAATAGAGAACCTGTCTCCATAAGATCAAGCTGTAGGCAAGCATGTAGGGCATTTTTCTATTTAGTAGTGACTGACTGGGGAGGGCCCAACTCATTATACATGATGCTATCCCTGGGCTGATGGTCCTTGGTTCTATAAAAAAACAAAAACAAAAAAAAAGCAGGCTGAGCATGGCTCGAGAAGCAAGCCAGTAAGTAGCACTCCTCCATGGCTTCTGTATCAGCTCTGGCCTCCAGGTTCCTGCCCTGTTTGAGTTCTTGCCTTGGCTTCCACTAATGGAGTGTGATTCAGGATATGTTAGCCAAATAAAGTCCTTGAAGTTGTTTTTGGTCATGATGTTTTGCCACAGCAACAGTTTCCCTAAGACAGTAGGATTTGTCTATAGGTATACATATTGAGAGGGTAGTCTGACACTGTCAGCTTAACTAAATAGTAAGTTCCCCACCAAGGCTTATGACTTCGCCAGCCAAGTATCTGACTGGTTTTGCACTTTCATTCAGGAGTCTCCTCCTGTGGAACAGGCTTCCAGACCAATCCGAGAGCAGCTGGTTACCCCCACACCGGTAGGGTCACTACTGCACAAGTGTCCCCATCCTGCCTGGCATGTTGGTACTGAAGTCTGTAAGGTTTGATTGAACATTTGCTACCTTTCCTCCCCCAGCAACATGGACATGTTCTAGGTCTCAGAAAGCTAGTCAGCAGGGAACAAGTTTTCAGTTAGTTCACTTCCACCTTGTTTTATCTATATCTTGCAATCAAGGTATGAGGTGTCTTAGCAATATGGTCTTAGCATGTTGAAATTTAACAGAGAACTGTTAAACTACAGTGTTGAAAAAAAATTCTTTAATTACAGTTAGTTTCTAAAAAGCACACCTAAAATTTAAAGCTAGATTTACCTGATGCCCAAATCATCTAAAAGCGCCCCTCAATGAAAATGCCAGCATTAGTAAACAAATGCCACTTTGGGAAATACAAGCTGGAAAATTTAGAAAATATTCGTATCCCAGAACTGGCCTACTCCCTTGCAGTGCCAGATCAAAAGACTATGATGTTACTGAGAATACTTCTTTCTGATCTGCAATAAGGATTTCTTACTTGGTCAGCTTACCTAGAATGTGCCATGCAGAGATAGTATAAGCAAGTGAGTCACTTGCCTCCACTGTGCAAAAGAACTTGCCAGTGATTCTACTGACTTCTTAAGCCTAGCTTCTCTCCTTGCCTATCCACACTAATTGCAATTCTCAATGTATATTTTCCTTCAAAATGCTTATTTAAACTTAATGAGTTTTCTTTCTGTTTAGTGTTATCCTTTCTGTTTGTAACTTTCAATACAGAGCAAATAACTTCAGACACTCCCATACAGTCTTTTACATTTCCATGTCTCACAAATGTAAAGAGCAAAGCTGCTAACACCGTGGAGGGCTGCTGCAGTTTGGGAGAGCACAGAAGCTCCTCTCTCCTTCCAGATGTATAGAGAACACGCCTCAAGGGAGGTGGAGAGCTCAGCATGTGGAAGCTTTACACCTAGACTAACTGGAGATTCCTGCAGTGAGCGCAGTTCATATAAAATTGAAAGCTTCGGCTGCTCTTCCCAACACCATTATATGGACTTTGTGATGAATTATTAAACTTCTCCTCCTGTCACAAATAAGTAACTCAGCAAAAGCACACCTGCTTCTGTGAGTAAAGAGGGTATTTTATAATAGAAGATGCAGCTCTCCAGAGAATAGTACTTTACAACGATGGTTATTTTTCTGTTCCAGCAAGCACCAGAAACCAAATACATAGTAGCATTTGTAAGACATACTTCAAACTGTGAGCCAAAACCTATGAAATTATGTATCTGCTGATTAAATGAAACCTTCAGAACATGAGCCCACACTCCGATGGCCTGACTGCATTGTCCTCTGACACATCACTTTCAGCACCGTTTGTTCCTGGGTGTGTTTAATCCATGTGAGAGTACTCCCTGAAAATGCATGACACAAAACTTGCTAATAGTCTGTGCCTCTGTCTTCTACAGACTAGCAACAGGCTTAACGGGCTTTAAAAAAAAAAAAAAAAAAAAAAAATCCAAGTTGTCTGATGGGGAAATGATAATATTAAACAATATTCAAAATTTAAGAAGAATCTTAAGTTAGTTCTAAATGTCAAAATGGAAGGTTATATGACAGAGACTCGGGGACATCCTTTTCCCTTTCCAAGCAGAAAATGAGAGGAAGACTGGCCACAGTAACATATACATGCACATACATATGTGCACACACAAACATTTGTGAGAGACTTATCCCACGATATGCCAAGAAAGGGAATGATTGCATCTTAGAATCACAATTTTAGGTCATCATATACTTATGGTGCTTTATGGAAGAATCACCAGGTACAGCTACAGGTTGACAATTATCTGTAATCTTAAATCTCAAAACTCTCTGTAAACACAAAAGTTTTTGTTACATATATGGTAAATCATTTAACACCAAAACCTGGCATCTTGAGTCTGTGTACTTCTTGAAATATTAATGTGTTTGATTAGAAAATGTTTACCTGGACCTCAAAGAGGTCCATTCCATTCCTTTCTTAAAATATAAAAAAAATCGTAAATGTCAAAACAGGTCTGATGTAAGCATGTATAATAAGACATGCAGGCCTATGTTTGCTTCCAAGTCACTAACAAATCTGATGCTCTGTGTCCCCATTTGAATCCAATCCCCATGTGCCCACACAAGGGAGAAGCTGTGCTGACAGTTCAGGATACTACCTGTTTCTAAGAGAAACGTTTGCTACAAACATTTGATCACTCTTCTGGTCTCTGATTCTCTGTACAAAGAAAAGCTTCAAGTTTGGAATTCAAAGATACCTTAAGACAGCAACATGCAGATGATTAGAGAAAAAAACCCTAAAAAATAATTTTAATGAGCACTATACATTATCAACTAGGAGGAAGTTATTATCTGCCTTCATTTCTTATATCATGAAGCTAGTCCACTATTAAAGAGTATATGATACAATATCTTCCAATTGTTGGTTTCTGAATGTTTACCTTTTTACCAAAACATATTATCTGTAAGAACTGGAATCTCATCATTTTTGTTTCAAAATACTAGCCATCCAGTTCTATAGTACTAGTTCCCAGTTTAGTTTTACATAATTAAAAAATCTACATATTGAATTTATTTACAGTCTATTTAAAAACAAATTATGACACTTATGGATAGATTCCTCCTATCCTGTCCTCTGGTCCTGCTTGCTCCCTCCCTCCCTACACGGCAAAGATGGTTTTGATAGTTCTAAACTTGCTGTCCCTTATTCTTAACTCCACTACACTCCTCTTCCCCACGGTACCTGGCTTTCCATCCCCACTTTCTCAGCACTGATCAGGGTTATGAAATGACCTGCTGCAAAATCCAGAAAGAACTCCCTGCTTTGCCTGACACTGCTACATACCTGGTCCTGCTGTACCATCCCTCTGTCCTTCCGAGTTCTCAGTCCTCAGCTCGTCCTCTGCCTCTTGCTCTTGCCTCTAAGTCATGCTTTAACTTTTTGCTCATGGATTCTTCATTCTGTTCATTACTATAACATAACACTGGAAGCTTTAGACACATACGTGTCACAAGAACAGCTGACTAGGATGGACTTCCACCTTGCTATATTCTCTGAAGAGTACCTCCGTCCCTACAGTGTTAGCTGTGATTCCACTCTAGCCCCTGCTTCTCTATGGAGCTGCAGTCAGAACATAGACCTCCATGTGGGCCCTGATGGCCTTCCAAAAGAAGGCAGTGCAAACTGGCCTCATTTCCTTCCCAAGCCAGCTTTTCCTCTAGCTTGTCTCCTAGAAATGTTTCCAAGTATCAACTCATTTTTTTTTTTTCACTCCCAGTCAGTCATCAAGTCCTTATTTTATTCTTTTTCTTAGTAGAAGAAACAAATTTGCTGTTTTACTCATTCTCTGCCTCTGTATATAAGAGGCTGGCGGGAGTTTCCATTTAGAGAAGATCCCTAATAAAACCACTTGAGCTTCCTTCCAGAGGCAGAGTGGGTTTGACAAGTTTTCTCAGACTTCTAGCACTATCTGTACCAATTTATGAAGTATAAGTTCCCTTTGCATATTAAACTTGGCTTTCCATTTATGGAGGGCAATAGGATCATTTTAAGTATCTGTAAAGCTGCCCGTGGGGAAATCAGGCTTTGAAATTAAACACATATTCTATTAGAACATGTTATCGCCTACTTTCCAAATGTCCTTAAACATTTTTAAAACAGAAACCTTTGTCTCTAGGTCTGTTTCTACAATGTTTCACTTTACAATATATTTTTAACAGAAAAAATTTCTCAATAGCAGTCCTGCTACTGAACAGAACAAAGCCTAAGGGGCATCCTCCTTGTTACTATCCCCTGACTCATGGAACTTAGATTCATTCTCCTAAGCCTACCTCTTAACTTACTTTCCCATATATCCTTGGCTCATGGCTTCGGTGCCTGGGAATGGGGCTTAATTTTATTCAGTAGCCCTGCACCTCATTCATTGAGCAAATGCTGTCATTACAGTTCCTTTTGATCTACTGATTTAAATACAGACTTCTATCCATTTTCATGATAACAAAGACCAAAGAAAACATTAATTTAAAAAGACCATCATCCTCACCATAATACATGCCTTTCAACGAAGTCTAATCATGTACCAAATCTTTCATTTGTTCAAGCTTGTATTTGTGCAGAAGAGTCTCTTTGAGACTGTAACAACTGAAAAAAAAAAATACACAATACAGGACCTCAAAATGATGAGGCTACAGCATACGGTCTTTCTGATAAAAACAGTGGCTGTGAATAGGGAGGTAATATTTACATTTCATACACACAAGACATCAAAAAGTGAACGTTCTTAACCTTAAGGGGGAGAAATGCCTAGACGTTGTAGCTATGCTACAAACACACTTATGCTGGGTGTACAAAAAACAGGAGGTACCAATGCCGAGTCCTGAAGGACAAGCAGAAATTATCCATACAGAAAGAAGAAAAGGTCATTCTGCACAGGGACCCACATACATACAAGGTTCAAAGATATTTAAAACTAACAAACAAATAAACGAAAGTGTGGGGCACCCCTTTTTAGGAAAAGTTCCAGTGATTAAAGAATTAATAACTTAGTAAGCAAGACTGAGAATTAACTGTTTTTAATCTATCTTTGAGCCTAACTCAGTAGTGGCTTAAGCCAGGCAGAGTTCAGTACTTCCTCTCTGCAAATTTATCCCGTGGGTGCTCTGCATCACTTTATGAGATAGGTTCCTTCTCGACCAGAGCTTCTGTGGTAGGTGGTACCCAAGTCATTTGGGTAAAGGAAGCATATAGAAAATGAACATAAATGACATGGACCCTAACAGACCCATGAAGCTAAATCATGAAAGGCCTTTCATGGATACAGCAGATCTCTGAAATTCTCAATCACTGACACTGACACACACTGACACACACACTGACACACACACACACACACACACACACACACACACACACAGTACCAGATACTTAACAAGGTCAAAATCTAAAAAATAAGTTTTATAAGGGGAGGGTAGCTTTAGATTATCTTAGCTCCAAGAGGAGTCAAGTTATTTTGACATCATATAAAGAATACTCCTCTACCCCTACTCTTGGAGTCACCAAGCTGTCTGTCATTATGTGCATTAAGGCAGCACTAGTAGATGCTGTGCCCTTTCAGGCATTACAAGAGGTAACTGGACCTGAATGATACAAACACAGGAATGTATCATAGGCCTTCATCTTCACTTCATACTCTGTGGCTTCCCCTCCTGCAAGTCAAATCATGTCTTCAGCTTTGTCAACCAAGTCTGCTAACTTGCACAGATAGGCTTGAAATAACCTTTCTTATCATTAGAGGTTTTGTTTGTTTTTTCTTCTGAGCATATTCTGGTTTAAAGGAAATCTCTCCATAAGAGAAACTTACCACGTAGCCTCTAGACACCAAACACACCACCTACCACAGAAGCTCTGGTCGAGAAGGAACCTATCTCATAAAGTGATGCAGAGCACCCACGGGATAAATTTGCAGAGAGGAAGTACTGAACTCTGCCTGGCTTAAGCCACTACTGAGTTAGGCTCAAAGATAGATTAAAAACAGTTAATTCTCAGTCTTGCTTACTAAGTTATTAATTCTTTAATCACTGGAACTTTTCCTAAAAAGGGGTGCCCCACACTTTCTTTTCTTTCTGTTCACTGGGATTTACCAATATGGCACAACAGGCAAAGGCTTGCTTGAATCCACTCCCCTGCCCATGTGCTATCTTTCTAAAAATGTTTTCAAAGTTTGTGCCAAGGTAAGCATTCAACTGTCTTATCCCATGTTCATGAGGGAGACTCAAGGAAAAGCGACAAGCACGAGAGTTTACTGAAATTCATCCTAGAGGCCTTTGTGCTCTATCAGCTGTCCATGGTGGAAATTGTAGGCAACCTCAAAGTGGCTTAAACACTCCAAGACCATGTTCTCTGCACAAAGATTTATCTGCTCCAGAAGGACAAAGGGCAGAGAATAGGAGACAAAGACAAGACACAGAGGATGAGGGAGAAGGGAAGGGAGCAAGGGAGAGGGTAAAGGGGTATTTGTCCCAAGGGAACAAAGGACTGTCTCTGGATAGAGGAGACATTAGGAAAATGATAGTTTATGGGGTAGGAGGAGGGTGTTAGGATGAGGTATGTTATTTAAATTAGGCATGTTAATTAGGTGACCCAAGAGGGCTTTGGATTGCTGGACTTCAATACTTTGATAGCTGGATCTTTACAGGTTAGATAAGGGAACAGATCTTGGGGGCCAGCTTTAGGAATGTAATCTAATGGGTTTTAGCAAGACACAGGGAATTGGGAAGAAGGGCCTTGCCTACCACATTCAAGCTGGCTAGGATCCCTGCAGTAATTTCATACTTACAGGAAAAACAAGGAAAATCTGACAGAATAGCCCTCAAAGACATTAGTTCAATCTGATGGATTAGCAATAATCACTTCTTTCTGGAGCTGCTTTACTCCCAGACTGACTCTGATTAGGCCAATCATGAACAAGTTAGGAATCAGCTAGATGGTAAAATATCCAGTCTAAGCTGGGCAGTGATGGCACATGCCTTTAATCCCAGCACTTGGGAGGCAGAGACAAGCAGATCTCTTTTAAGTTTGAGGCCAGCCTGCTCTAAGGAGTGAGTTCCAAGACAGCCAAGACTACACAGAGAAACTCTGGAAGAACAAAAACTAAAAAGCCGTTTAAATATAGAGCACAATTAAACAGAAAAGGTAGCTCATTTTTACATATGTGGACCTTTTTGCTTTCACATACATATACACACAATTCAAGTTACTGGTGCAAATGGCTATCAGCAAGCTGGTATCCCATCCTCTGAAAGTGAGATTACAATTTGTTGTGATCCATCTTGTGGGTGCTTGGATCTGAACCAAGATCCTTCTGAAGTTGTAGCAAATGCTCTTAACCACTGAGCCACCCCTCCAACGGCTTACTGTGATTCAGTTAATGTTTCTACAATACCTTTCCCCCAAATTATTCTCCGCGTACCTCAAAAAAAAAAAAAAAAAAAAAAATTAGTGGCTACAATGTATCAAAAAAACAAAAAACAAAACTCTTGCATTTAGAGCAGGTGGAAACAGCTGGTACATTGCTGTTTGTTAAAGTGTATTGTAGGGCAGCTCGCAAAGGGCAGGGACTGCAAACCCATGTTTGGAAGTTACAAATAGTAGAGGCTCTTAGAGTTAAGATTAACTATGAGACGTAAACACAGAAGATGCGAAACATGAAACACTAGAACTAAACATGACAGGACTTAAATCAAGTCAATGAAACAAACCATAAATGAAAATGTAATAGAATTGGCCACTGGGATATTAAGCTGAAATGAGGCAAAAGCGTTACCACAGTTTATTAATGCAAGCCCTGGGTCCTGGGAAGCCGACTGGTACGTAACCCAGGGAGCTCCCAGGAGAGGTGTTCACCCATGAAAACCCAGACCAAGGCCCAGACGCGCACGCCCCGCCACCGGCGCTAGGCCCAGCCCGCACACGCCGCACCTCGCGGGCTGCCGGTCGAGAGGTGCAGCCACGTGAAGAAAGCAAGGCCCACCGGGCAAGCGCCCACTCGGAAGCCCCTGCCCTCTCCACGCGACCTAGCAACCCGCCACCCCCATTCTGGCTCCTGGTCTATCCCGAGTCTTCAGAGTTCCGTAATTACCTAAAGCTCCACCGCGCCGCCATTACACCGGAAGTGCGTCAGTTCCCTTTCCCGGGTAAGGGCAGCGCGAGAAAATCGTAACTGATATTGAATTGACAGGTATGTTATACTATTAATGATAATACCGTATAGTGTTATCATAGTCGACGCTATTCAGCTAGTAACACTGCCCCTCCCCGTCAAAGAACATGAGAAAAGAAAACATTAAGTCCTAGTGAACTACAAAGTCCAGCATGCTCTGGCAGCGCGGACGGAAATCAGTAGTTTGCCAAAGAGGGCCGCGATGCATGACGGGAATTGTAGTTCGTGCGGGTAGGCGGTCACAGTAGAGAAACCTCTGTGAGCTAGGTTTTTGAGGCATGCATCTTATTCTAAAACTACTCATCTTCTAAAGCCGTAAAAAGTAGCTCTTAGTAGTCACCATAGCATTTTTTTTTTGCAGTGTTAAAGGTTAACGCTAAGATACATACTAGGAAACTAATCTACCACAGAGGCTTACTATATATAATACCTTGCCTGAACATACTAAAAAGAGTAAAGATCCCTTTCAGACTTTTGACAAAAGCTTTGCCAAAAATCTGTTTAGGGGGGAAAGCGGCAAATTGTTTAGCATCTATTAAGTTCCAAGATTTTAAATTCAAGTGAATAAAAGACTATCTGATTATAAATGACATAATGATAATGAAAAGTAACATCCTGCCTTTACTTCAAGTACTTGGGAGGCCGAGAGTGGCACTGTGAGTTCCTGGACATCCAGAGTTACATAATGTGCCCCTGTCAGGAAGGAAGGAAGAAAGGGAAGGGAGAGAAGAGAAGAGAAGAGAGGGGAGGGGGAGGGGAGGGGAGGGGAGGGGAGGGGAGGGAAGGGAAGGGAAGGGGGGAAGGGAAGGGAAGGGAAGGGAAGGGAAGGGAAGGGAAGGGAAGGGAGGGAAGGGAAGAAGGGAAGGGAAGAAGGGAAGGGAAGGGAAGAAGGGAAGGGAAGGGAAGGAAGGGAAGGGAAGAAGGGAAGGGAAGGGAAGGGAAGGGAAAAGTGGGAGGGGATAAAAGAAAGCAAAAAAAAAGGAAAGAAAAGAGAAAGAAAAAAAGAAAAGAAGCAAGTTATATTTATGATAAGGGGGTATATTCAGGATTGGAATGTGAAGTCTGTAAAGAGTTCAGAGCACTGGCCTCAATAATACTGCTTCCTTAAGCTTTGATTTTTCAGTGGTAACAAAATCTAAGCATTAAAGTGCTTGCTAATGTGACTGGAAATCTCTTCCTAAAACAACTTCATCTTTATATTCGCAAATGTTTTTGTTTGTTTGTTTGTTTTGTTTTGTTTTGTTTGAGACAGGGTTTCTCTGTGTAGTCCTGGCTGTCCTGGAACTCACTCTGTAGACCAGGCTGGCCTTGAACTCAGAAATCCGCCTGCCTCTGCCTCCCAAGTGCTGGGATTAAAGGCGTGAGCCACCACCACCCGGCTCCCAAATGTTTTATGAACCAGACTTGGCTTCTCTAAGAATTTTGTTTATTTTTTAAACAGAGACAGGGTCTTACTATTCAGCCCTGGCTGACCTGGAACTCACTATGTCATTGAATGTTCTACATCTAGATCCACAGACAGCAGGAGGAGACATCTGAACACTGGCCAGGCTTGAGCATCTGAGAAGCCCATTTCAGGGACATACTTCTTCCCACTGGCACCACACCTACTTCAACAAAGCCACACCATAATAGTGCCAATTCCTATGAGCCTATGTGAGCCATTTTTATTCAAACCACCACAGGGTGTAAACAAAGATAAAAATCCTGGGCTAGGCCCTTTAATCCCATAATTTGAGAGGCAGACCTAATCTCTATGAGTTCAAGGCCAGCCTGATCTCTATAGTCAGTTCCAGGCCAGCCAAGATTACATAGTGAGCTTTTAATACTAGTACTGTACTTGGGAAGAAGAGGCAGATAGATCTCTAAGAATTTGAGGCTAGCCTGGTCTACATAGTGAGTTTTAGGCCAGCCAAGGCTACATATCAAGACCATGTCTCAAAAAACAGAAAGAAATCAAAGCGAACCAAAACAACAGCAGCAGCAGCAACAAAGCAAAGGGAATGATCAAATTTTAGAGCTGGTCCTCACCCTGCACTAGAGTTTCTAAAAGAACAGTTTTTGATAGAATGAATATATAATAAGGGATAATATCAGGCTGGCTTACAGGAAATGGTCTGGATAATTGTCTTAGTTAGGTTTTTATTGCTGTGAAGAGATGCCATGACCATGGCAACTCTTAGGAAAAAATTTATTGGGGCTGGTCTACAGTTTTAGAGGTTTAGTCCATTATCATCATGACAGGAAAAATGCTGGCACTGGCAGACATGTAGGACATGAGGGTTCTACATCTTGATCTGCAGGCATCAAGGAGACTGTGTGTCACACTGGGCATAGCTTGAGCATAGGAGACCTCAAAGCACACCCCACAATGACACGCTTCCTCCAACTAGGTCATAGCTATTTCAACAAGGCTATACACCTCCTAACAGTGCCACTCCCTATGAACCAAGCATTAAAACATGTAAGTCTATGGGGTATACTTACTTAAACCACCAAAATTGTCCAAGGCCTCACAGTGGAAGAAGAGGCAAGAATTCTGTTGTTGCTCAATTCATGAGACTGCAGTCTCTGTAGTCCTGTCTGGTGTTGGGAGTCCTGGAAGGCTCCTGGAGAGGTGCTGTTTTTCAGTCTGTGTTAGAATCCTCAAGAATTTGAGTTTAATACAGGCAGCGGCATGATAGACCAACTTGCTATTGATGGAGAAGGTGCAGACTAAAAGCAGTTTCTCTCTTCCATGTCTTTTTATGTGGGCTGCCACCAGGAGGTGTGGCTGAGATTAAAGGTGAGTGTTCCTTCTTCAAATGATCTAATTAAGATACTCCCACAGGAGTGTTGGGGAGTTCTGGTTTTGGTTGATTCTAAATGTAGAATGTAAGGGTCCTTGATTTGTGAAGAATGATACCCCAGACTCAAATAGTATGCAACAGTAAAAAGGTGTTTATTCTGCAGAGAACCTGCATGTAGGGGTGCACCATACATTGGGATGGAAGACAAAGGTGTAGACTTTGCAGGGTCAATGTAAAGCCTGCTAGGGCGGGGGTGGGGTGACTTTTACCTTCTTTCCGTTGATTGATTGGCTCTATCTCCAGGGGTCTGAGTGCCTTTGTGATTGGTTAAAGCTCTGGGGGATTTGGGGGACTTATGCTGATTACCTATACTTGGCTCAGGCTAGGTAGTGGGCCAGCTTTCTGACTGGCTGCCCATGAGGGGTGGTTTTATCTGGAATTGACTTGGTTTGGACTTTTCCAGTTCTGGGAAGTAGAAACTTAGGTCTAGTCTTTCAAACTGCCAGTTTGCAGCCTATTTAGCCAGTTTAGCCTGGTTCTGGCTAACTCAGTACTCTCAAGTCAAGTTGGCAACTGAGATTAGCCATCTTAATTTATGTGTTACCTGAGGTGTTGGTCATCAGGGCTGAAGAAACAGCTGTGATTAACAAGAGACCAGCTTCACTACTGTGAAACCTTTGCTTTGCTGGGGTAATTGACAGGGGTCAGCTGGAGATGACAGATTAGGCCTGATTAAGAAGAGAGCAGCACCTGGGAGGCAGAGGCAGGAGGATCTTGTGAGTTTGAGGCCAACCTAGTCTACAGATCAAGTTCCAAAACAGCCAGAGCTACAGAGACTATACTTTGAAGAAAAAAATGTAATTTAACATTGCATCAAAGGCTACATGAAAGACATAAGGAAATTAAAGATGTTGGGGTCCACACTAGCCCCACGTTGGGGCGGCCAAAATAATGTTGGGGTCCACACTAGCCCCACGTTGGGGCGACCAAAAAAAACGTTGCAGCCAAGGCAAAATGTTGAGGCCCGGGCCGACCCACGTTTGGGCGGCCACTGTATCCCGGGCCAAGCTGCCGCTCCGGTCTGCGGGTCGGGGTTCAGCAAGAGCGAGGGTGAGGGCAGACTCGAAGAATGGAGACCAGACAGGGTGTGATTCAATCCCGTTTATTCTTCAGTCTCTCTTCCTCTAAGTGTCTCCTTCTCTGTCTCCTCTGTCTGCTGTGTCTGATTCTGTCTGCAGCCAAGTGTCTTCTACCTAATGTCTGATGTGTCTGATTCTGATCTGTTCTGTCTCTGCCTTTTATATGTCTTACTTCTAAGCCACGCCTCTAAGTTACACCTTTAATCATGCCCTTAGGTCTTGTCTCTAACTCTGATCTCTATACTTCTAAATCATACTCTTAAGTCACACACCTTTAATCTCACACACCTTTAATCTCACACACCTTTAATCTCAAGGTATCTAAACCAAAATTATCAGAGTGTGCTCAGTTGTTGTAGGCTATTGTAATCCAAGTCTCATGTCAGGGGTATATGGCTCAAGATGGCTGCAAAGCTGATAGCCGCTTTCTGCTAAAAGTCGGCCCCCAACATAAAGAGAGACCTGATTTAAATCAGGAATAAAGGGAAGAGCACCTTCACACAAGACCCCTTCCCATCTAAGCTTCTCTTCCGAAAGAACATAAAGTGTTTCTTCCTCCTGTCTAACATCAACAAGCAAAAGATGCTGGAATGTCATCCAGGGGTCCAGAAAACAGCCCTAACTGGCAATTGAACTTGGCAGTGTTGTTTACCAGGAGTTTCAGAGAGCCCCTGAGATAGGGAATGTGTGGTGGAGAGTCTCTATGTGAAGGCCTTGAGACACTATTATGTGACTGTAGAAAAGTAAAGTCTAGATTGCATTAGAGTCCCAAGGATGCTGGAGATGCCAGAGTTGTAGGATGTCTGACAAGGAGAGCTGCACACAGGAAGGGGAACTATTCCAAGAGATAGATGTATATTGCAAGTAGAAGAGCTGGAGGAACAGAACGATTTAAGCCCTTTGACACTGGACATGAAGCTACAGGATTTGACATTCACTCTTCTGAGTCCTGGTCTTGCTTTGGTTCAGTCTTTCCTTACTATGTCCCCAACTCTCCTTTCTTCCTGAATTCTAAGCCAATTCATGTTGAAGGTATATAATTCACTTGTTTGTTTTACAGCTGGTTATAATTAGAGATTTCCTGGAGTCGCAGAAGAGACTTTGGACTTTACAGTGTTGAGCCTGGCAGAACATGGGGACTCTTGGAATGGAACTAAATGTATTTTGCATTATGGTTTGAACATAAGTGTATGGGTGCCAAGAAGTGTAAGTGATGTCTTGAATGTGATGTGTCATAGACTTGGGGATTTGAATACTTGGTTCCTCGTTGGTAGCACTGTTTGGGTTTATGGGGTGTGGCCTTGCTGAAGAAAGTCACTAAGGGAGGGCACTGAGATTTCAAAAGCTATGTGCCATTCCCAGTTCACTATGCTTCCTGATTACAGTTTGGAGACGTGAGCCCTCAACTTCCTGCTCATTGGCCATTTCTCCAGTCTACCATCATGGACTCTTAACCCTCTGCAACCATAAGCCCAAATAAACCCTTTCTTAGAAAAGTAACTAATTTAACCATGGTGTGAAGCATGGATTCTATTTATTCACAAACTAGACACCCATCCATGTTACTTCACACTCTGTACTCACTTCCTAATAGTTTAAAGAGGAATAATGTTAATCATTTCCATGCAGTTGTAAGTATTGCATTAGCTGATAGACATGACACATTCAAGATGACCCCTAAGTCCTATTAATTTCATGTCCAAGGTATTTGTCCACTATTAATGATCTATTTCTGGTTTGTCACAGTATTTGAGTTAATGTATGTTAATTGTAACAGAGGTGAGATGGGTGAGAGAGACCCACCACAAGGAGCACAAGGCACATGTGAGGCTTTGTCAAAACACTACTCTGTTCTGTTAGGAATCACTGTCATTGTTAATGATAAATCCTTTCAGCATTATTGTAGTCAGTTCTTCCATATTCATGTCTCTATAAGCAAGTATTGGGTGATGACAGAATTGGACTCCTAGATTGGCAGGGGTTAACCTCTCCCTTGTTTCCCTGGGCATCTTAAGCAAAAGGACTGCAAGTCAGCCAGCACAGACAGTCCGGTATCAAGACTTCTTACACTTTCTCTACTCACAGCCTCTCTTTTCCCAAGGAAAGCATATATATCCCCGTATGTAGGCATGTAAAATAGGTGGACAAAGTCTATATGCATAACTTGAACCACCTCTAATTCCAATTGTTGATTAATCCTGTTATTGATGCCTCCTATTGCATTTTTCAATTTCAATTAGTATGTGACTTTTCAATTGCTTCCATCTGTTGATTATATGTCTCTGTTGGAGTGTTGAATCATTTCTCTGTGTCTTCTTGAAGCTCAAGATTCCTATAGGTTGATATTTGGTTTATTTATTTATTTAATATATTGTGACCATAAGGCAAGGTTAAATTTCCTAAAAGCTCTTGATACTTGTTGGCATAAGACATCATGTGAGATTTGAAAAATTAGGTATTTATTCCAGTTCTTGTCATATGGCTTTTTTTTTTTTTTTTTGGTGCCTATCTTTCCAGAAATCTAAGTAGGTTGTTTATTTTATATGTTTTTTGGTGACTTCCACTCTTTCAGCATCAGATCAGATTTGTCCCAAGCCTACTGTTTGTATGTTGTCACTGCAAGAGGACCGTCCAAAACAGCGTTTGTCTTAGATCTGTAGATGGTATTTAGATAGGACTGGGGTTTCCACAGAAGGGTAGTCCATCCCCACAAGGCTATCCCGAAGGTCAAGATAGGCCCAGTACATCATGCATATTCATGGAGCTTTCTAAGGCATGAAAAGATTCTGCCAGTTCTGGTTGTGTAATGTTTAAGTTTCAATGTCAATTCCACTAGAATTAGACTCACCTGGGAGGCTCACCTCTCTGTGTGTCTTTGAGAGAATTTTCAAAATGAGGTGGGAAGACATACCCTGAATGTGAGTGGCATTCTCTCATGTCTGCAGACACAGACTGAGTTAAAAGAAAGAAAGAAAGAAAGAAAGAAAGAAAGAAAGAAAGAAAGAAAGAGAGAGGAAAACAAAACAAAAATCCAAGATGAACACCAGTATTCCCCTCTCCTTGATTACTGTTTGGTGCCTGTCTTAGTTAGGGTTTTACTCTTGTGAACAGACACCATGACCAAGGTAACTCTTATAAGGGCAACATTTAAGTAGGACTGGCTTACAGGTTCAGAGGTTCAGTCCATTATCATCCAGCGTGGCAACATCCAGGCAAGCATGGTGCAGGATGAGCTGAGAGTTCTACATCTTGTTTCAAAGGCAAACAGAAGACTGGCTCCCAAGGAGCTAGGACGAGGGTCTTAAAACCCATGTCCACAAAGACACACCTACTCTAACAAGGCCACACCTCCTAATAGTGCCACTCCCTGGGCCAAGCATATTTAAACCATCACAGTACCACAGACCAAACATCTCCCATTGCCTTCTTTATCATGAAGAAATGTGAGCCAGAATAAATACCTTGTTTTCTCTTATATTGGGGGGGGGGGGGGGGGGGGGGGGGGGCGGTGTCAGGGATTTGGTTAGATCAATGAGAAAAAAAAAAAAAAAAAAAAAAAAAAAACAACCTACTAGAGGCTATATTCACTGTATGTGTGTGGACTAACCCCAGGCTTCTAAACCAGGTCTCTGCCCACCAATGCAATGAAAATGCATCACATGTCTGAGTCCACACTTCACCAAGATCACCACAGTGCTGGGGCAGGTCCAAGGCCCACACTGTGGCCTGCTTCCTATTACTGATCTGGATAGGTGGCCAAAGACTTTTACAATCAGCCATAGGTGAGGCTGACTGGAACAGAGATCTAATAGATGGGGCCACCTGTCTTTTCCCAAGATTGGGGCTGTTCAGGGGCTCTGTCTGTAGGCAGGCAACAGAAGGGGAAACTTTAACTCCTACCTACTGATGTCTCACCATCTCAGCACTGAATCTGGGGGCTAGGCTCTGTGATCTCCTGCCTTCTGTGTCTAGTGAAGAGCATCTTGTTGCCTGTTGTTCTTCTATCCTGCTTAAAGAAGTCCTGTAGCCACCGAGTGACCTTAACATGGGTTCCATCTGGATCTCATGATGAGAACAAACTTCACCCTCCCCAGTCTTGAAGTAGACATGAGTTGAGTCTGTCTTACCAGGTTGCAGGTCTCTGCCTGGTTGTGGAGCAGGTGGAAGAAACCCCAAATGTAAGAACTAACTTGGGGACAGCTTTACTGCATAAGCTTGGGGAATGAGTGATGGAGATTATATTTCGCCACTGAGGCTGGCACCAAGACAGGTTACCTGAGTGTCGCAGGCCCACTCTAAAGGTAGCAGTGATGTAGGCTAGGCTGAAATGTCATTCTGTCTCAATAGATACAAGTCTATGTCTGGTGCCAGGTTAGTTCTAGAGCCTCTGTCTGAAAATTCTGGCATGGTACTAGATCTTTAGTTTCTGTATGATGGAAGGTCTAACCATGGTCACCTAGACTGTTTTAAGACAGTCTTGTGCTACTACTCGTATTCTATTCCCCAGTAGGTGAGAGTTTTGGTAATCTCTCTACGGCCCCATATTGGAAACAGTCTTATTAGTTGTCTAATGTAGTTCCAGTAGCTGAACCTATCGGTATCGAATTGGGGATAGAGATCATGGGGCCTGTCTCACACTAGAGTGCACTGTGCTGGACTTCATTTGGGGAAAGGGGTTGTGAGGTAGTCCCATTCTTGGTTTCACTGTGATGGGGCTTATAATGGCTTTTATGCAGAAGGACTGGATTTAACTCCCTTTGCATTTGGCAAGCTGCTTTTGAGTAGGACACTCTGGCAATTGTAACTTGTCTTTGCTTTGTGTGTTCTTTTTTCTTCCACTCTTCTCCACCCTTTCCCCTATCCTTTCAACCCCCTAATAGTAGATAAGGGGGGGGGGGGTGTTGGAGAATAGAAAGGAAAGGAAAGAGATCCCTGAATAAAGTTAGGGGTAAGAAAGAGGGCAACATTATCATTATATGACTTCCTGCTGATTAGGGGTGTCAAGTTCCTTGGAGCAAGTTTGATCTTCGCCATCAGGATGTCTACTTTCTTGTTGTTGTTGTTTCTTCTTTGTGCATGACTACTTAACAAGCCATGACCAATAGCAACCAACAAGGAACCAATAACCAACAGCCCACACTGCCTCTCTGGGCCCTAGCATTTATATACTGTTTAAAAACTTCCCAAAATTCCAAAATGTCACACAATCATACAAAATACCTGCAGCTGGCAAAATCATGCCCCTGCTAGAGCAAGAGGCAAATCATAATCAGCTTTTGAGGAAAAATCTGAAGCAGCCCCATATTCCACAACCAGGGTTAAAATGGAAACACGTTTTTTATAATATTTCTGTGGGGTTTTTAGTTTTTTTTTTTAAATTTTGTAATTATATTTATGTGCAGGAAACTTAGTGTACATTTAACCCAGTTTAGTGGTGAGTTCTTTAGCCTTTGTCTTTTCCAGCTTGGCAGTGCAAGTCACAGACTTGGGACCCAGGACATTGCTTCCCCAGTGGCAGCAGATCTTGTCATATCTGTTATTATAATTGGTCCTAATAGCTTCACCAGCTTAGCCAGAGCATCCTTGTCTTCTGAGTTAACCTGTGTGAAGGAAACAGTGGTGCATGTCATGTCTTCCTGTGGACCAGGCACCCCAGCCTGGCCTTTCCCTTGATGATACAGTAGGGCACCCCTATCTTTCGACATAGGGCAGGCAGGAAAACCACCAGCTCAATGGGGTTTACATCATGGGCAATCACCACCAGCTGAGCCTTCTTGTTCTCCACCAAGGTGGTGACTGTATTGACTCCTGCTCGGAGGACAGGTGGTCTCTTAGTTGGGATGTCCCCTTTGTCAGCGGCTTTCTTCTCAGCACTGGCCAGTAGCCTTTGCTTCTTCTCTTGCTTTGTCTCTGGCTTGTACTTGTTGGCAAGCTTAAGCAGCTGAGTAGCTGTTTGCCTGTCCAGGGCCTGAGTGAACTGGTTAATGGCAGGAGGTACTTTTACTTTGAGCCGCTTCTAGAGGATGGCTCTTTGCTGCTGCAGCCTGATGTAGTGGAGCCATTTGATGAAGTGTGTTAGATCTCTTTTGGGCTGGATGTCCTGCCCAATGCCAAAATTCTTGAACCTTTTTTCAAACAAAGGATTGACCATCTTTTGGGCCTCCTGTTTCTTTTCTCTTCTTTTTTTCATTTTTTATTCTTTTTTTATTGATACTTTTATTTACATTTCAGATGTTATCTCCTTTCCCCATCCCCCCCCAAGAAACCCCCTATCCCATCCCGCCTCCTCCTGCTTCTATGAGGATGTACCCCCACCCACCCAACCACTCCCACCTACTTGCCCTCCAATTCCCCCACAGTGGGGCATCCAGCCTTCACGGGACCAAGGATCTCCTCTCCCACCTATAAACTACAAGGCCATCCTCTCCTACATATACAGCTGGCGCCATGGATCCCTCCCCATGGGTCTGCAAACCCTTTCAGCTCCTTCAGTCTTCTCTCTAACTCCTCCATTGGGAATCCCATGATTAGTTCAATGGTTAGCTGTGAGCATCTGCCTCTGTATATGTCAGGCTCTGGCAGACCTCTAAGGAGACAGCTATATCAGTCATCATGCACTTCCTGGCTTCCACATCAGCATCTACCTTTGGTGACTGCACATGGGATGGATACCCAGGTGGAACAGTCTCCAGACAACCCCTCCTTCAGTTTCTGTCCCACACTCTGTCTCCATATTTGCTCCCATGAGTATTTTGTTACTCCTTTTAAGAAGGACCAAAGCACCCACACTTTGGTTTTCCTTCTTCATGAGCTTCATGTGGTCTGTGAGTTGTTGTATCTTGGGTATTTAGAGCTTTTGGGCTAATATCCAATTATCAGTGAGTGCATACTATATGTGTTCTTTTGTGATTGGGTTACCTCACTCAGGATGATATTTTCTAGTTCCATATTTTTGCCTAAGAATTTCACGAATTCATTGTTTTTAATAGCTGTATCCATTCCTCTGTTGAATGACATTGGTTTTTTTTTTTTTTTTTTTTTTTTCAGCTTCTGGCTATTATAAATAAGGCTGCTATGAACATAGTGGAGCATATGTCCTTGTTATATGTTGGAGCATCTTCTGGGTTTATGCCCAGGAGTGGTATAGCTGGGTCCTCAGGTAATGCTATGTCCAATTTTCTGAGGAACTGCCAGACTGATTTCCAAAGTGGTTGTACCAGCTTGCTATCCCACCAACAATGGAGGAGTGTTCCTCTTTCTCCACATCCTTGCCAGCATCTACTATCAACTGAGTTTTTGATCTTAGCCATTCTGACTGGTGTGAGGTAGAATCTCAGAATTGTTTTGATTTGCATTTCCCTCATGACTAAGGATGTTGAACATTTCTTTAGGTGCTTCTCAGACATTCGAGTTTCCTCAGTTGAGAATTCCTTTTTTAGCTCTGTACCTTATTTTTTTATTAGGGTTATTTGGTTGTCTGGAGTCTAATTTCTTGAGTTCTTTGTATATATTGGATATTAGCCCTCTATCTGATGTAAGATTGGTTAAAGATCTTTTCCCAATCTGTTGGTTGCCGTTTTGTCCTATTGACAGTGTCCTTTGCCTTACAGAAGCTTTGCAATTTTATGAGGTCCCATTTGTCAATTCCTTATCTTAGAGCATAAGCCATTGATGTTCTGTTCAGGAACTTTCCCCTTTTGCCCATGTATTTGAGGTTCTTCCCCAAGTATTGCCCAAGTATTGAGGTTCTCTTCTATTAGTTTCAGTGTATCTGTTTTAATGTGAAGGTCCTTTATCCACTTGGACTTGAGCTTTGTACAAGGAGATAAGAACTGATCGATTTGCATTCTTCTACATGTTGCCCTCCAGTTGAACCAGCACCATTTGTTGAAAATGCTGTCCTTTTTCCACTGGACGGTTTTAGCTCCTTTGTCAAAGATCAAGTGACCATAGGTGTATTGGTTCATTTCTGGGTCTTCAATTCTATTCCATTGATCTTCCTGCCTGTTTCTGCACCAATACCATGCAGGTTTTTTTTTTGTTTGTTTGTTTTTGTTTTTTTGTTTTGTTTTGTTTTGTTTTGTTTTTTTATCAGTATTGATCTGTAGTACAGCTTGAGGTCAGGGATGGTGATTTCCCCAGAAGGTCTTTTATTGTTGAGAGTAGTTCTCGCTATCCGGGTGGGTTGTTTGTTATTCAAAATGAATTTGCAAATTGCTCTTTCTATCTCTATGAAGAATTGAGTTGGAATTTTGATGGGGATTGCATTGAATTTCTAGATTGTTTTTGGCAAGATGGCCATTTTTACTAAATTAATCCTGCCAATCCATGAGCATGGGAGATCTTTCCATCTTCTGAGATCTTCTTCAATTTCTTTCTTCAGAGACTTGAAGTTCTTGTCATACAGATCTTTCACTTGCTTGGTTAGAGTCACACTAAGGTATGTTATATTATTTGTGACTATTGTGAAGGGTGTCATTTCCCTAATTTCTTTCTCAGCCTGTTTATCCTTTGAGTAGGGGAAGGATACTGATTTGTTTGAGTTGATTTTATATCCAGCCACTTTGCTGAAGTTGTTTATCAGGTTTAGGAGTTCTCTGATGGAAGTTTTAAGGTCACTTAAGTATACTATCATATCATCTGCAAATAGTGAAATTTTAACTTCTTCCTTTCCTATTTGTATCCCTTTGACATCCTTTTGTTGTCTAACTGCTCTGGCCAGGATTTTGGATACTATATTGAATAGGTAGGGAGAGAGTGGGCAGCCTTGTCTAGTCCCTGATTTTAGTGGGATTGTTTCAAGTTTCTCTCCATTTAGTTTGATGTTAGTTACTGGCTTGCTGTATATTGCTTTTACTATGTTTAGGTATGGGCCTTGAATTCCTGATCTTTCCAAGACTTTTGCCATGAAGGGAGGTTGAATTTTTGTCAAATATTTTCTCATCATCTAGTGAGATGATCATTTTGTGGAATAGTTTGAAGAGAATTGGTATTAGGTCTTCCTTGAAGGTCTGATAGAATTCTGCACTAAAACCATCTGGTCCTGGGCTTTTTTTGAGGGGGGGGGAGAGACTATTAATAACTGCTGCAAAATGCTCCTATTTCTTTAGGGGTTATGGAACAGTTTAGATGGTTTATTTGTTCCTGATTTAACTTTGGTACCTGGTATCTGTCTATAAAATTGTCCACTTCATCCAGATTTTCCAGTTTTGTTGAGTATAGGCTTTTGTAGTAGGATCTGATGATTTTTTTTTTTTAATTTCCTCGGTTTCTGTTGTTATGGCTCCCTTTTCAGTTCTGATTTTATTAATTTTGATACTGTCTCTGTGCCTTCTGGGTTAGTCTGGCTAAGGGTTTAATCTATCTAGTTGATTTTCTCAAAGAACCAGCTCCTGGTTTTGTTGATAATTTGTATAGTTCTTTTTGTTTCTACTTGGTTGACTTTAGCCTTGAGTTTGATTATTTCCTGCCATCTACTCTTCTTGGGTTATTTGCTTATTTTTGTTGTAGAGCTTTCAGTTGCGCTGTCAAGTTGCTAGTGTATGCTCTCTCCAGTTTCTTTTTGTAGGCACTTAGAGCTATGAGTTTTCCTCTTACCACTGCTTTCATTTATGTCAGTTAAGCAGCATCCTTATTGCATCTCTCCCCTCCTCCTCCTTCTCCTTCTGCTCCTCTTCTTCCTCCTCTCCTCTTCCTTTACTCTTGTTAACTGAGTGCTATTAAGCACATTCACAACTTCCTTTATATTAGTATTCTGGCATTGCTGGTTATTTTGTAGTGTGATTCTCTGGCTTTGGTGGTTACATGTTGACTCATTCTCTTGCCTCAGGTTCCATCATCATCACTGTCACCAAAGAGCCAAGTTCCATGCAACCTCCCCTGGTCAGTAGAGAGAAGCCAAGGCTGGATCCTTAAAGACACTGGTGTGCCAGTATCTTCCTGATGGTCTTGGCAAATAATATATTTTGGCCCCTCTTTAAAAAAATAACAGTATAAGTTTTTCTGTCCTCATAATTCCTCTAGCACGCTCATTTTCCCAGGCTTTTCTAGGCTTTCTTTCATGGTCAGCTATTGCAATTTGGACATTTCAGTTTCCTCCTAGGCCATCAGTTTCTCCAAGAGCCTTGCAACCTTAGTAACAAATCTTTCCCTTAGAATTCATTCCAGAATTCTTATTCCTATGCCTAAGGAGAGTGAACAGTATAGACAAAATCCCTTATCTAGTTCTGTGTTGGGCTCTTCTATACTCTTCAAGGAATAAGGCAACCAGTATCAAATCCAACTTACCATGAGTGATAGTTACTATTGGTTAACTTGACTACATCTTAAATGAACTACACTTCAGAAATGGAAGGCACTCCTGTGAGAATTTTTTTTGGCTTGGTTTGTGTGAATCCACTTTTAGACTGGACTTTTGAGGGAGGAAGACACACATCTTTGATCTGGATCTTGAGGTGGGTCTTGAGGCAGGAAGACAGACCTTTAATTTGGATCATGCCTTCTGCTGGAAGTTATATGAGGACATAGAAGAAGGAATCTTTTGCTTTTTGCCTGCTTGTCCTCACCTTACTAGCAGATCCATTCCTTCACTGGAATTAGACCTTACTTCTTTGGGATTCCAGAATATACAGAAGACCAACAGAGACATCCAGCCTTGCAGACTGAGCAACTACTGGATTCTTAGACTTTCCATTCACAGCCAGCCATTGTTGGATTAGCTGGACTGCAGCCTGTAAGTCATTCCAACAAATCCCATATCTATCTATCTATCTATCTATCTATCTATCTATCTATCTATCTATCCTATCTAGATTTATTTTATAACTTCTGTTACTCTAGAGAAGCCTGACTTACCATCACTTACTCTTTGGGATAGTTTTCACATGGGCTCTCTGAGACAGGGATGTAATAGGCTTATGAGACATAGACATCAATAATAGGAACAAGCTGGAAGCAGTATTGATCAGGAAATATCAGCATACAATAGTGCAGAGTAAACAGTCTCTTTAAACCTGCATCAGAGAAATCAGATCAAGAAATATCCATTAGAAAAGAAAAAGTAGACTCTTGTACCATAATCTTGGTTGGTCAATAATAGCTAGGGTGATCATAGGGAGAATAGGGTCTGTACTCTGAGGCATGCTTGAAGATGTTAAAGATAGACACTAAAGGTCTGAACATGGGAAGAAACTGTCTATGTGTCTTCCACAAACATCTAGTGGTATAGAGATAAAGGAAACAACCAGGTTTATTTGGTATGCACCAAATTTCTTACTTAGCTCAACACAATCTTAAGGATGGTGTGGGGAAAACCTGTGATATCAGAGATGTCTAGCCTTCCCTAGACAAAGGCAGAATAAAACTTTCAGAGACTAAAGATTTTATGGGATGTCCATGGAGATCGGTATCCATATTGTGACTCAGAGTCCATATTAGTTCTTAAAATTTATTTATTAAGAATTTCTCATATGAATATAATGTGAATGTAAAATTGTCTTAGCAATTTTGTAAGGCTTTTTATCAGTGTTTTCCATGAAGCCCTTATTATAGGCTTATAAGCCTTATTATAGTTAGTTATCCTTCCCTATATTCTCCTTCCACCATGTCTTAGCATCTTATTGTGAAGTTCATCACTTCTACTTCTGTCCCTTCACCTCCAATTCCTTCGCACCACCTTCACTTTCCTCAGCTCTATGTGTTTTCTATTTCCTACTGTTTTTCTATAACCACAGAGCCTACTTTTTGCTGCCTATATATGCCTTGCTTTCTTACATACTCCAGGGCCACCTGCCTAGGGGAGTTACTGCCCCAGTCTCACACCAATCATCACACAAGAAAATGTCCCCACAGGCTTGCCTATAGGTTACTCTGGTGGGGCATTTTCTCAAAAGAGGTTTCCTTTTTTTAAAGATGACTCTAGCTTTAACAATAAACTAACCAACATAATATGTATATTTATATATTTTAAGAAGCTTCTGCAGTAGTAGGTTTGCATATGGCATTTTCAAAGATGTGACATTATCCCAGTCAGAGCAGCTAAGATCCAAAAGTCAAATGGCAACAGATGCTGGTGTGGATGTAGTGAAATAAAACACTTGCTCATTGCTGGTGGGAGTGCAAGCTAGTAGTCATTATGGAAATCAGTGTGGAATTTCCTCGGGAAACTGGAATAGACTTACTATATGACCACTTCTGCACATATGTATCCAAAGACGCTATGTCCTACCCAGAGGTATTTGCTCATCCTTATAATTGCTGCTGTATGCACAGAAGCCTGGAAATGGAAACAGCCTAGGTGTCCATCAGTGATGAATGGGTAATAAAAATACAGAACATACAGTGGAATAGTATTCAGCTATAAAGAAAAATGAAATTTATAGGTAAATGGATGGAGCTGGCCACCACCATTCAGAATAAGGCAACATAGACCCAGAAAGACAAATAATGCATATTCCCTCTCACATATGGATACTAGATTTAAAACTTTAGAAATGTGTGTTAAACTGAGGTGCCAATAAAAGTCAGGAAACTGTAAAGAGACCATGGAGGTGCTTCAAGGGACGGGAGAACGAGAACAAGGCAGCAGGAAGGATTAAATAAGGTCAGGGATGGGAGGGCAGGGTAGAGAATTGAGTATGGGAAAGGATCACTAATAAGGTCTTATTTCATGAAAAGCATTGCTGAAATCCTTATGAAATATCTAAAAGAATTTTACTTTCCTCATTCTGATATTATTAGTAGTGTCTAAATTGACCTCAGCAATTTGGCCTCATTACCGAATAGATTTATGCTTTCTTCTAAATTTTAAATGAAAATTCTTGTTGAGCAGTAGAACTCTTATTGAGTGTTGGTGTCTCCTTCATAACTGTCTCAGGATAGAAACTCTACTTGGTACTCTGGACTAAGGATGTACTGCAGGCACAGTCTTCTGTGCTCATCGGGCTGCTTAGGAAACTTCAGACTGGACCAGTGAACCAACTGAGGACTTCCAGGGCTCTGCCCTGAAGTAGACAATAGATTTAATCAACTCCATTTGTATGAACCAAGGTCCAGTGAAAGAAAAGAACAACTATAACAGACTTAAACAAACAAGGGTATCTCCAATGAGATTATTTATCCAGACAACTTTTAGTTTTAATGTTCTGTTTTTCTATGAAGATACATGATAGCTCATTTTGCCTTTCTTCTGAAGTTATTTCAAATCCTAAATTTAGAACACTATGTCTTAGGAGTTGAATTCTCTCTAACACATAAAAATCAAGAGAATGCTATTTTTACCGAGTTTCCTTACTTTCACAGGGATATAATTTTTGCATAAATTCATATGAATAATTTCTTCTTTCTAGCCAGTATATAATTTGACAAATCAATAATGCAATGAAATTATACATGAAAGGTTACCTTTGCAAATAGCTCTTACATTAAGCACATACAAACAAGGGTTGTTTACAAGCGGAGAGCAGTGATGAATGGCTTTAGTGACTGACATCAACTATGAAAGCCAAATAGGTGAGTCTTGGAACACTCAATTGATATGAAGATCCTTGGTCTTCCATTTTCCAGTGAAGGCTAGTTTCTAGCTCTCAGAGAAGACAGATGGGCAGAAGATAGAAGGTAGAAGTTAAATCCCTGAGCAAAACATAGACTTTGTTATTGTTCCAGCTGAAGGGCAGAGTTGACACACAGATGGGGCTTTGGAAATGTGTACGGTCGTTCTTGTGCCAAGAGACTGCTTTTTGGTATGTCAGAGGAAAAAATGGGCAATAGCAAATGGGCAGAGGATGCTAAGTACATGTAGAGTTCAAGGAAGAGCTTTTCCACCCTGGGGCCCGGGAGGAACATGAGAAATTTAAATTATACTACCCATTTTGGTTTAGAGGGATGAATTTCTGCTTCTTCATTTACCCAAGCCAGTCTGTGGGGGCTCTCAAAGAAGATACATTTAAGCAAATAAAGGATTACCCCTGCTTTCCAAATCCCCTTTGTAATGTGTCTGGTCCTATTGAAGTTATATCTAAGAGCACATTTAATCTAAGTACAAATAGTTATAACCATGTTTTTAAAAGCCAAGAGTACAAATTCCTGGAAGTGAATAGTCTTTTATTGATATATATCAATATATATATAATTTTTTTTCCAGGCTGCTTCAATCTCCGATGACCACGTTAGTCACACTGAAGAGCGAAAGCTTTGACTCACGCTGAGTGACTCAACTCCTCGCACATGGTGAATGTTTTAACAAGTGCTCTGTGCTTATGTAACCCACATGTAATAACTTAAAAGTGCTCCTGGAACTATATTCGACAGCTTCTCCAAAAACACTTTAATTGGGGTAGCCAGCAGCTTTTAACTGCCACAGGGGATGTTTTGATATAGGGAAGTGGGCGGAAACAAAACAAAAGCTTCTCTGAACAGGGTTCTGATCTCCCCACAAAACATACCCCACTTGTGTTTTTCTTTCTGATGTTATTTCCAAAAAACTGTTCTTTGCAGACAAAAGTGAATGTTTCCAGAAAGTAAATAAGTGCTTTTTTTTTTTTTCCTGTAGTAAAAGCAGAGGCTGGAGAAAAGAGTTTGAAGGAGGCAAACTGGAGATGAAGAGGAAACAGAATCCAAGAGCAAAGATGAGCTCAAAGGAACAGAGAAAGTGAGAGGAGAGGGAGGCCACTGAAATGATGGCCTGGCTGTGGATCTCCTAGGCAAACTTCAGCAGGAATGATCACCATGGCCTTATGGCGGTGCAAAAATGAGAGAAATCTTTTCAGTGCATGAGAAAATGATATGATAAAGGTGAGATGTCAAACTTTCAGCAGTGATTGAGTGTGGGGAGCCTACAGAAGGCGGCTATCATCCATGCAGCCATCTTGAGCCATATACCCTGACAAGAGACTTGACTACAATAGCCTACAACAGCTGAGCACACTCTGATAACATCTCGTTTTAGATACCCAGAATTTTCCCTTGGGTGTGTGAGACTTAAAGGTGTGTGACTTAAGGTTGTGACTTAGAGATCAGATTTAGAGATAGGACCTAAGGGCATTACTTAAAGGCGTGGCTTAGAAGTGAGACATATAAAAGGTGAGAGGCAGACAGAAGAAATTATTATTAAGTAGTCTTTCCAGTCTGGGACAGAGCACTGAGCAGATCTTGGGTGGCAGCTCTTCCCCCAATCTCTAAGAACCCAGAGGAAAGGAGGATCCCAGGTGTTCTAACTTGGGCAGTATCTTAGGTAAGCAGACACCAAGGCCTGCCCCAAACAGGGAGTAACTGGGACCCACAAGGACCCAGGAAGTCACTCCCTGCCCGGAACACTTGTTCCTTCTGGTCTGGGCCAGAGCACTGAGCAGATCTTGGGTGGCAGCTCTGCCCCCAATCTCAAAGAACCCAGAGGAAGCGGGGATCCCAGGCGCTCTAACTTGGGCAGTATCCTGTTTGAACTTGAGCACTGAGCAGATTTTGGGCCCCAGCGCTTACCCCAGTAGTTACACCCACCCCACAAAGTTCTGATACAACCAAGATAATAGGAAATACAGGCTCTAGTCAGGGACAGGGCAGGTAGCACTAAGGAGATACAGATGGCAAAAGGCAACCACAAGAACATAAGCATCAATAACCCAGGGTACTTGGCATCATTAGAACCTAGTTCTCCCACACAAGAAAGTCCTGAATTTCCCATATCACCAGGAAAGCAAGATTCAGATTTAAAATCACTTCTAATGATGATGATAGAGGACTTCAAGAAGGACATAAATAACACTCTCAAAGAATTTGAGGAGAACACAGGTAAACAGGTAGAAGCCCTTAGAGTGGAAACACAAAAATCCCTTAAAGAATTACAAGAGAACACAACCAAACAGGTGAAGGAATTGAACAAAACCATCCAGGACATAAAAATGGAAGTAGAAACAATCAAGAAATCACAAAGGGAGACTTCCCTGGAGATAGAAAACCTAGGAAAGATATCAGGTGTCATAGACACAAGCATCACCAACAGAATACAAGAGATAGAAGAGAGAATCTCAGGTGCAGAAGATATCATAGAAAATATTGACACAACTGTCAAAGAAAAAACAAAAAGTTCTTAACACAAAACATCCAGGAAATCCAGGACACAATGAGAAGAACAAACCTAAGGATAATAGTTATAGATGAGAGTGAAGATTCCCAACTTAAAGGGCCAATAAATATCTTCAACAAAATTATAGAAGAAAACTTCCCTAATCTAAAGAACAAGATGCCCATAAACATACAAGAAGCCTATAGAAGGCCAAATAGACTAGATCAGAAAAGAAATACCTTCTGTCACATAATAATCAAAACACCAAGTGCACAAAACAATGAAAGAATATTAAATGCAGTAAGGGAGAAAGGCCAAGTAACATATAAAGGCAGACCTATCAGAATTACACCAGACTTCTCACCAGATACTATAAAAGCCAGAAGATGCTGGACAGATGTCATACAGACCCTAAGAGAACACAAATGCCAGCCCAGGCTACTATACCCAGCAAAACTCTCAATTACCATAGATGGAGAAACCAAGATATTCCACGACAAAACCAAATTTACACAATATCTTTCCACAAACCCAGCATTACAAAGGATGATAGGAAAGCTCCAATATAAGGAGGGAAATTATACCCCAGAAAGAGCAAGAAAGTAACCCTCTTCCAACAAATCCAAAAGAAGATAGCCACACAAAGGTAACTTCACCTCTAATAACAAAAATAACAGGAGACAACAATCACTGTTCCTTAATATCTCTTCACATCAATGGACACAGCTCCCCAATTGGAAGACATAAGCTAATGGACTGAATACATAAACGGGACCCAGCATTTTGCTGCATATAGGAAACCCACCTCAGTACAAAGACAGACTCTACCTTAGAGTAAAAGTCTGGGAAACAATTTTTCAGCCAAATGGTCCTAAGAAACAAGCTGGAGTAGCCATTCTAAAATCTCCAGCCCAAGAACACAAAAGGAGGGACTCATGGCTCCACCTGTATAGTAGTTAAGGGTGGCCTTGCCAGGCATCAGTGGAAGTGGACAGCCTTGGTACCTGAAAGTTTGGATTCCCTAGTGTTGGGGAATTTCAAGAGCAGAGAGGTGGGAATGAGAGGATGGTGGGAGCACACCCTCATAGTAATTGGAGGGGGGTAAGGGGTTAGGCATCATTGGAAGTGGAGGGCCTTGGTGCCTGAAAGTTTGGATTCCCTAGTGTTGAGGAATTTGAGAGCAGGAAGGTGAAAATGGGAGGATGGTGGGAGCACACCTTCATAGAAATTCCCAGAATTATATGGATTAGACATGATAGAGGCAGGAAGCCAGAAGACTAGATTCCAGAATTCAAACAAACAATTATCTTGATACTAAAATTTGTTTTGAGAATTGTATATTGCAGAATACATAGCCTTGGTGTATCTACTCATCAGGCAAGCTGAGCACACCTGCTCGAACCTCTGATGTCCTGGAATTCCAGCCGGATGCAGTGAAGACACAGTGTCAGAGGCTTATCAATTTATTCTCCCCCCAACCCCTCTTCTAATACCTCAACACCCATAATCAGCTTGAAGAAGTTAATGAAGAGTTGGTGCCCCTATTCCCTGGGTTTGGGGACTGAGGTGGTTAATATTGGGCTGTCTTTCTAGGGAAAAGTAGTGGTTTTGGTGGATCAGGGATGATTAGCTAGGATTTATTGCATAGCCATAACCTACTGGTAGAAATATGTATAATTGTTATTAAGATGAAGTTTTAATTTCTTAAATGGTACAAAATTTACTTTGATTTCAAATTTAAGGTTTTCATTGGTACGAGCTTCTTACTAATATAAAAGTGAGGTAAATATTGTTACTATCATAGGCATTGTGCCTGTATAACACATTTAGGAATACAAGGCTTAGACCCAGTCCTTTCTTAACTTTTTTAACTTATTTGGGACGGTTAGCCTGTGAGTTAAGGGACTATAGCAAATTCATGGCTTTGAGTTTATTGTTAGGGTGTTTTCTATATTTTCTTTAGAATTAGCTGAAAGGAGTTAACAGACAACAGTCCAGATTACCTTACATGGATAGTTGGTTTTCAAAACATCGGAGGTCCACAGAATTGACATTACAAATATTTCTATATTAATGTTCATTTTGATTAGAGACCTGTCTGCTCCTGACAGCTTCCTGTCGTGGATTCTAAGAAGAAATTGAGCATCCTTGGAGTTACTCCAATTGTGGTGAGACAGCCACTAGGCAAGAATTGCCTCTTTCTATCTACAGACAAAATACTGTCCAGAAAAGGACACACTTGCAGAATACTCGACTGATTATATCTACCAAGACAGAGTAATCAGCGCTTAATAATTCTGCATCAATCACTAGGTCTGTCAGATGATCCTGGGCCAGAAGGCTGAAGATCGGATGCTCCAATGTTCTGTAGTATAGGGACTGTCCAGGTGTTCAGCAGTCTCTATAAATTGGCTATGTTTTAGAAGCTATGCTTTGTGCTTCCCATAATCTCAGTTAACTCAGTCATTCTGGATTTCTGATGGGGTTGAAAATTTATAGTCCCATAGCCAATCCTTGCTATTTACTTTCAGAGAAAAGATTTGAGAGGATGGTTTTCAGCTGACATTCATTCTAAAGCCAAGAAAAAAAAAAAGCCAGGTTCAGAACTAAGTATTTTATTTAGGAGAGATGACAGAGGTTCTGCTTAGTCAACAAAATGATGGACTGGGTATTAGGTCTATCTTGCACCATACTGACATAAATTAGTATAGTTATGCTCTAACTGTATTTTGAGAGAAAAGTTTTATTTTAACAGGAAGGGTGATATGTAGGAGGAGCTAAGGTGGGAGGAGAAAGGAGAGGAGGAGTAAGGAGAGGAGGAGGAGAAGGAGAAGAGGAGCTAGGTGATGAGAGAGAAAGAGGGGGGGGGGCAGACATGGAGGCAGATGCTCACATGTCTCTGCCAGTCAAAGATAGTTGATATATCTAGATTGGGTATTAGGTTACACTTCTGATTGATATTGAGCATTACCAGACTTATATAGCCTTTGGTTGACATTAAAAAAATTGTATAAAAGCAAAAAGGAGAAGGGGGTATAGGATAGGGGTTTTCTAGGGAAGGGAAATGGGGGAAGGGGATGGCATCTGAAATGTAAATAAAATATCCAATTAAAAAAAAAGAAATTATTACTAAGTATTAGGTACTTGAAGTAGGCACTTGAGACTCGAGACAGGCAACTAGGGATTAGACACTTGTACTTGGATGGGACTCGAGACTAGAATTTGGAACTGGAAACTTGGAACTTGGAGGCACTAGGGACTAGGAACTAGGGACTAGGAACTCAAGACTTGGGACTTAGACTAGGAAGAGAGACTGAAGAATAAACAGGATTAAATCACACTGTCTGGTCTCCATTCTTCGCATCCATCCTCACTCTCTCTCTTGCTGAACCCTGACCCTCGGACTAAAGCAGCTTGGGGAAGTGCAGGCTCTAACAATTTAGCAGGTTCCAGCATTAATATAGCGGTCCGTGACATTTTGGCCCCTCAACGTGGGGCATCTCGGGCCGAAACAATTGAGGCCACTGGGAGACATGAGAAAATATACTAACCGAGTCTGTCTGAAAACATTGACCTCCATATAGGAAGAACAGAAGAACAATTCCAAGCCACAGGGGGAAGTAGAACATGGTGGTTCATACTGGATGGCTACAGCCAGTTTCTAAATTCAGATTTATCACTTGTATTGTTCATTATCACGTAACACACTAAAACATCACTTACTGTAGTTTCTGTGGATCTGGAATCAAGGTATACCTTAGCTAGGTCCTGTGGGTCTTCGTTTCTCAAAACATTGCAATCAATGCAAAGGCCTCATGGGTAGAAGATTGCTTCTGCCATTGCCTGAATCTTTGTGTTTACGAAATTCATATGCTGGAATCCTGCACTCCAAAAGGTGATGACATTAGAGGATGGGTGGGACCTCTTAGGAAATGACTACATGGGTAGAGCCATCAAGAATGGGCTTGGCACGCTTACATAAGAGGACAGGCCCAGAGCTGTGAGAATCAAATGCTTGTTGTATGCTGTTTTTATGGCTTGTTGGTTATTTATAAATCACCCAGCTTTTGGTGTTTTTGTTTCTGCAGGCCAAACAGACAAGAGGCACATCCATGGGCCCATTTCTGTGGTGGTTGGCAGTTCTCAGGTCCTCCCTGGCTGTTATTCAGGGACTTGCTTCTTACTACTTGTCTTAGGGTTTTTATTGCTGGGATGAAATACCATGACTAAAAATCAAGTTGGGGAGGAAAGGGTTTTTATTTGGTTTACACTTCCAGATCGTAGTCCATCATTGGAGGAAGTCAGGATAGGAACTCGAGCAGGAAGCAGCACTAGAATCTGGAGGCAGGAGCTGAGGCAGAGGCATTTGTTTCTCATAGTTCTGGCTTGTCCTCTTATATAAGGGCACCAACCCTATTCTTGGTGGCTCTATTCCATGACATAGTCATTTCCTGACAGGTTCCATCAATCTTCTGATGCAGAGGCCATGGAGAGGGTATTGGTTACTGGATTGCTCCATATGGCATGCTCATCCTGCATCCTTGTGGACCTCAAGACCACCAGCCCAGTGATGGCACCACCCACAATGGGCTAGGCCCTTTCCCACTGATCACTAATTGAGGAAGTGCCTTACAGTTGGATCTCTTGAAGGCATTTTCTCAACTGAGGCTCCTTTTTCTCTGATGAGTCTAGTTTGTGTCAAGTTGACATACAAGACTGGCCAGTATATTACTGATGTGGAACTCTTACTAGATAGCTCCAAACGGTGACATTTCATTGGAATGACTCTGTAGACAAGGATGAGAGGACATAGCTTCATCTCAGCATCGATATCTTGTCACTTTTACAATGCTCTGTGCTAGGATTGTGGTGGAGGTGGAGGGGTTGAAAGGAATCCCTCACTGTTTGAAAGTTAGCTGCAATGAGATAGCAGCAGGCCAGTAAGGAGGAGAAGCATGTATGCATGGAGAAAAGTCTAAAGCATAGGAAAGATAGATCTTCAAATAAGCTCTGAGGGCAGATGAGTGAGATGGAGACATCTTTTCAAGCTACAGAGAGGAACAGGCACTTGGGAGAGGTGTGGCTTGCCATACTTCACAGGGGTGTGTGCGCCAGCTGTGAGAGAGATATGGGCAGGAATTCATGGGGGGGGGAGTAAAGGCTATGTTATTTTTGTCTTATTTTTCTCTGATGCTTCTCTCTCTCTCTCTCTCTCTCTCTCTCTCTCTCTCTCTCTCTCTCTGTTTCTTCCTTTTGATTGCCAGTTGTTTGTTCTCTAGACAAGGTTTCACTGTGTAGCCCTGGATGTCCTGGAACTCACTCTGTATACCTGCTGGCTTCCAACTCAGAGAAATCTGACTAGTCGCTTCTGCCTCCCAAATACTGGGATTAAAGACATGAAGCACTACCATTGCCTGGCTTTTTTTTTTTTTTTTTTTTTTTTTAATGAGTTTTTGGGAGGAAGAAAAATGCCTTTCTTTGATTTCTAAACTTTATTGTTATTGCTGCTGCTGCCGCCCTTCTTTCAGAAGCTCTTCTTCTGAGAGAATTGCCCTACTGCTTCAGTAGAGGCGACATGGCTGGAGAGACCATCCCTGAAGCAGCTCCCGGCACCTTGGCATAGCCATGGCCAGTGCTGAGTACTGGTACTCCGTGACAATGAAAGTGTGCTCGTGTTTTGCTCTGGCTCCCTGACAAAGCCCTGGCAGACCTGAAGAAACAGGACAAATCAAATCATTCACGCTGAGGTGCAACACCACCAAACCGAAGCCAAGTTGTTAGCTGATCAACTTCTAGAAGAAAAAAAATATTTGTATTTCCCAAATGGGCTAGTTTCACGGAACTTGAAACAACCTGATAGCAACCAGTTATTTACTTTTCTGTTCTTCTGTTTTCCTGTCTGAGATGTGCGGGAATGTAACTTCGAATTGGTTGATACATCCCTCTCCCCTGGTTTCTGCTCTCTTCAGCTCTTCTTTGCCAGGATAACGCTCTCTTCTGTTCACTTCAGCTCATCCCGATACTTGTTGCGACACTAGCAAAATGTTGAGGCCCGGGCTGCCCAACTGCTGTATCCCGGCCCAAGCTGCCGCTCCGGTCCGAGGGGTCGGGGTTCAGCAAGAGAGAGAGTGAGGACGGACTCGAAGAATGGAGACCAGATAGAGCGTGATTCAATCCTGTTTATTCTTCAGTCTCTCTTCTTCTCTCCAAGTCCCAAGTCTTGAGTTCCTAGTTCCTAGTGCCTCCAAGTTCAAAGTTATTTCTTCCAAGTTCTCTTCCAAGTGCCTGCTTCTCTGTCTGATTCTCTCTGCTGTGTCTCATTCTCTGTTCTGTCTTCTGTCTGCCTCTCGCCTTTATATGTCTCACTTCTAAGCCAGGCCTCTAAGTCACACCTTTAATCATGCCCTTAGGTCTTGTCTCTAAATCTGATCTCTAAGTCACACTCTTAAGTCACACACCTTTAATCTCACACACCTTTAATATCACACACCCAAGGAATCTAGACCAAGATTATCAGAGTGTGCTCAGCTGTTGTAGGCTATTGTAATCCAAGTCTCATGTCAGGGTATTTGGCTCAAGATGGCTGCAAAGCTGATAGCCGCTTTTTGCTAAAAGTTGGCCCCCAACAGATACTCATTCTGTTTTATGGGATAATGTGTTACCTGATTCTAGAATTGTAAGTAAAGCTAGTTAATGTCTTCATTTTTTTTTAAGTCACTAGGACCAGCTTGTGCTCAGGAGAGGGAAGAACGAACTCAAGGGCCTCAGGAACCTCCTTGACCACAAATGCGGGGGAACCACAAACAAGTGAGCTTTCATTTCTTTTATTCTAAGACAAGATAAATAATAGCTTCTGCAATGTTAAACAGCACAGTAAGCAATATTAGAGCCAAGGTAAGGCATGCGGAAATACAAAACGTATGGGCCACACACAGGATATTTTAACATATTTACCATTTTTTTTTCTCCTAGAGTTTTTCTTTTCCATTCCCTCAAGCAGCTTGTTTCTTGTGATCATAGTTCAGGGACGAAACAGAACAGAAGGAGGAGCCTAAGAGCATCAAGGCTTGCATTCAAGGGCTTGTTCTCACCTGACTCCCATTTCCTGGATCCATGTGGGAATGGAAGGTGGGGCAGAAGTCAAACATTTGGTGAAATCTTATAAGATCAGTCCCCAGGAAGAAGAACTGTGTGAACTATGAACTTCTCCCTGCTCCAGTCAGGTACAGCATACAAACGAGACCTGTGGGTTTTATATTTTATTTTATTTTATTTATTTTGAATAAGCACTTTGGTGGAAATTAGGGCCATGTAAGAAATGGACTAGACACTATAACAAAGAGAAGGTATCTACAGTCTGACTTGCTCCTTCAGTATGTGCTTTGTAAGCCTTGGATTAAGCCACATGAGTTTACCCAGAAAAAGCAATAATGGGGACTTTGCTACCTGCTTTAGGCTTAGATTAAGTCAAAATTTAATATCATTTGGTACTGTGTTTTAAGTCCTGCATCTGCAGTCAGCAAACTAGTTAATAGTATATTAAAAGATGACAAAATTTTGTCAGACTACTTTAGGAAAATGCTCTTCTAAAAATTAGTGTTCTGTCTATCAGGACATTTCAGGATTAAAAAAAATGTTATGGTTTTGATCTATAAATAGAAATTGTTATCAGGCATAGGACAGGGAGATATCATAAGGAGTATGAAACCTAGGAAATTATTTTTTTCGCCTTACATATTCTGTATAGCTGGGAGCTTTTGTGATGGGAACAGCCCAAGACTGACATACTGAATCTTTGATCAGGTTTCCTCCTGGTTTCTGAAAATCCGTGTGGAATAAAACCTGCAGGATAAGGTAGTGGCTAAGGCTACTGGCCCAGGGCAAAGCTGTCAGAATTCATCCCTTGTCTCTGCCTTATTTAACTTGAAGTAGTCACAGTTGCTTGGTATCATGGTAGATTTGTTACTCTTCATATTCAAACTGTAACTAAGCATCCTAACCTGTAAGGCAAGGATAAAGCCTTTCTTCAGTCACATGGTTATTGTGAGAGGCAGGTGAGATGATTTATGAACGTTCTGAGAACTGATTCATATATGTGCCTGGGCTGATAAACAGGAACACATTGTAAGTGACTTTTGCTCTCTGGCCAACCATTCTAGCCCAGCTCCTTTTGCCATCTTGCAGATCCTATTTTAGATTGTATTTTACTTTCTTCGAATGCTCCAAAGATCAACACAAAACTGAACCTGAACTTCCTGATGTCTTACTCTGGAACTTCTTATAGAAGATGATAGATGAACACTCGAGACTGCTAGAACCAGAAACATGGCATCAACTGCTACAACCTGTTCATGCCCTTCCAACAGGTTCCCCTGCAGACAATCTATGTCCCTTGCTCTAACTTGCTGTCCCCATGTGGATGCTGGTTTCTTTTCTTCCTTGGCTCTACCCTCTCAGGGTCCAACATCTAAAACCCAGGTATAGGCTTAGATTTTCAAAACCTACTTTTAATAAGGGTTCACAAAAGCTTTAATCCCTCTTCTAGCCTACTGTCGAAAGGTAAGAGAGAAAGACGGTAAATAGGACAAGGGGATGTGGACTTGTTTAGAAGTAGCCTTGGAGCAATTCTAATATCAGTTGGTCAAGATATCAGCAGTCCAGTTCAGTAGTGTCAGGATACCAAATATGCCATGGAAAATCTAGCAGAAACCGCCAGGCCTCTGCAAAATTGACACCAGTCAGCACAAGAGCCCAGAATCAGCCAGCATGTCAGGAGACATTCTCTGCCATGCGTCTCTCTCAATGAAGTCAAGATCACTGAAGATGTGAGACGGATGAAGCATTGCAAAGCTAGCTAGCTATGCAAGTTACATCACTGTCTGTTGAGTCCTGTTTATACTCTCTTCAAACATCAGGTGTCCTTCCATGGATCTTGCCTCAGCAAAACACCATACCAGTCCGCATCACATGACACAACCAGAAACTTCCACTTCACCTAGGAAGTAGCTTAATCTTTTCATAGCTAACAGTTCTTTCTCTGTGTCTCAGACATCTCTAGTCCCAATCTCTCCTTTATTTTGGATATCCGAATGACTCATAAAAACACATCTTCACTAAAGGTGTTGTCATTTACCAAATGTAAATTCTCTCCCACTTCTAAAACAGGCAAAAATTTCAATCTGATTTTGACTATAACAAACTTCATTCAAAAAGAAGGTGGCTTAGCAGTTAAGAACACCGAATGGTCTTCCAAAGGAACAGGCTTTGTCTCAGCACTCACAGGGTGGTTCTCCACCATCCAACCATAACTCCAGCTCCAGTGTGTAAAATACCCTCGTCTGTCCTCCATGAACACTAGAATATACATAGTGCATAAGCGTACATGCAGGCAAAACACCCATAACATAAAATACAAATAGGTACATTTTTAAAAGTCCTGTGTCTAGCCTATTACAATTTCCAAATTAGTGTTTTGTGGGTAGGGAAAGGTAGGGAAGGCAGTTAAATCATCCCAATAACTTACATTCTGGGTCAAGTCCAAGGTTTCTTTCATAAGCCATGACTCTATTGATAAAAAACTTACTAGTTATTAATCACATTTCCCTGTATGAGGCCATGTTCCTGATTAAACTCAACTTCTTTTGATGTATTAAAGAGACTAAGGAAACCATTCTCTAGGTCCACTAACCTATGAATCCTAGATGAGTTAGAATTCATTATCTGATCTGAAATAAAGGGCCAGTTGGAAATATTTTTAGATGCTCCTTATTTTTGGTGACAAATGTTACCTTCATTCTAAAAGTAGGACCATTCTGTGTATGTCTAAACGTGGCAGCTTCCATTCAGGATGATTAAATCAGGGTGAGGAGTCCAGCTGTGCTAGAATCATCTAATATCATTGAAGTAAAGCATGGGTCATGCATGACTGAAGCTAAACTATTTGTGCAATGTATTTTGTAGACAGAGTAGTCCTGATGAGATGGAAAGGCATATAAGTTAACTTCTTCTGGTAGGTGAGCTGCAAACCCTTGCTCCTGAGTAGAATTTTGACAGCTACTCTGTGAGTCTGAAGAGACAGCCATTCTTCTATAACTTCCACCCAGAGAATCAGTGTTGCAAGCCAGTACAATCTGGGCCTCCAGAATAAGAAGGATGAATAGTGCTATTCTGCTTATTGCCAAAGAACGAAAAGCAGGAATCAGCTTAAGATGCTGAAGCAGGAGAACAGTTTCTACAGATGAGTGTTGCCAGATTTGACAAGTAAAACTATAGGACATCGAGTTATGTTTCAATTTCAGATAATTAGAACATTTATGTAAGTGTGTCTAATGCAGAATTTGGAACATGCTTGCACTAAATATTATTCATTTTAATTTAATTTGCATCTTGTAACAAATCTAGCAACTTTAGTGGGAACTGGGAGATTTACCCCTAAACTAGATTTAGTCACACTAACTTAAAAAATATTTAGAGAGGACACCTTCCATTTGATTAGAAGCCAAATAGTATGAGAACAATTTTGGCATCTCACTCTTTGCTTACCAGCAGCATGGTGACAGTGGTCATATGCTGGTGCCTTTTCTACAGCCTGCTCTCTACAGATAATTCAGACATGTGGCATGTGGGGTGTGGACAGACAGATTGTATCTTTTTTTTTTCTGAGTCATCAAGGTGACCTTGTTTCTGTAATAACTATATTGTTCCTGGCCTCTAGGACTATATTTGCATTGTATATTTGCATCGGGACAATAGTTTGATTGAGAGATTGATATAGGTGCCAGATCCAAGAGAAGAAAACACAGTTAGGCTGGAGAGAAAATTAGTCTTGGAGAAACATGCTAACCTAAGTATTAAGGGACAGGTTTCTTCTCATCCATATTTCTCTCTCCACTGTCACCTGACCCTTTTCATCTCTCATGAGGTATGCTGCTTTGCTTGGTCATGTTATCCCCATTGCAATCAACCAAAACCCCTGAAATGAAGTTAAAGTAAATCCCCCCCCTGACCCTTAGGGTTTGTGTCATGTATTTTGTTACAACAGAAACCTGACTCATATAAAGGGCATGCAAGATCATATCGGAAAGAGAGAGAATGAATGAAAGAATATTTGACTAGAAATAGCCAGGTAGAATGTCACACATTTCTAATTTTAGCACACAGGAGGTAGAGGCAGGCAGATCTCTAAGTTCAAGGTCAGCCTAGTCAACAGAGCTTCAGAACAGCCAGAAACAGAGACACGTCCCCCCCCCCAAAAAAAAAAAAAAAAACAAAAGAGAGGAAGCAAAAAGAGAAAGATATCTTTATTATGGCTGCTTTTTAAAGACTAATTATTCATTAATTTTAAACAAACGCACTTTCAGGCTTATAGAAAAGATATAAGAAATGTATAGCAAATCCTTGCACAGTCTTAACCAAGGCTTTTCAAATTCAGCGTTTGTTTTATCATTCTCCCCCACACCCCCTTTTTCCATTCTTTCTTTTGGCTCCACTTCCATTACCAGCATTTGAGAAGATCTAAAAATGAAATCAGTCTATACTTATGCATTTTGAAATGTATTTTCTAAAACAAAGATTGTCTCTTAACCAAATAACAATACAATCAACAAAACCATGAAATCAGCATTGGCAAAAAACCAGACACTCAACAGACCTTTTGACAATTTTGCTACTTTTCTCAATAGTGCTGTTTGTCACAAAAGGAAATGTTGAATCACAAGTCATTCTCGGGTGTTCTATTGTTCAGACTCCTTCAACTCAAAACTGTCTTGGCTTGGTGTTGTCTTTTGCCTTTCATAAGGTGGTAATACCAAAGGATATCATCAAACTAGAATGCTTTCTAGCCCAGAATGTCCTCTAGTCAAGATTATGTCTAGATTATGTGCATTTTTGTAAAGAATATCACATGGTGATGCATTTTTCCTTAGTGCTGTGGTCCTCAACCTTTCTAATGCCAAGACCCTTTAATAGAGCCCCTCATGTGGTGACCCCAAACCATAAAATTGTTTTTGTTGCTAATTAATAACTATAATTTTGCTACTGTTATAAATCATAATGTAAATACCTGATGCACAAGGTATGTGATATATGACCCCACCCCCAAAGTGGTTGAGACCCACAGGTTCAGAACCACTGTAACATTGTTAGGGTTTAAATATTAAATGTCCCCCACAGGCACATGTATTTGAACACTTGATGCCCAGCTTTGGCACTGTTTGGAAACTCTAGGAGATAGAAGCTTCTGGAAGAAGACATCATTCGGGGCAGGATTTGAGGTTTGAAATTTTGGCTCAATTCCCTTTTCACCTATCCTCCCCTCACACCCTGCCCTGAGTCTGAATCACCTGTGTATCTGTTAACTACAATAAACCCTTTCTTCCTTGGATTGTAAATATTGATAGAGAATGGCTTGGGATTTATAACTGATAAAATCACATAGAATAGAAAATGAAATTGGAGAATCAACACTTTTTTATTTCAAAACTTGCTATCAAGCTACTACAATCAGTACTCTGTGGCATCAGCAAACAGATGTGGGGATGGTGGTGAGGCAGGAATTTAATAGAATTGCTAGTCCAGAAAACCCAATGTTCTATAGCTGAGATATTCTTTCATAAGAGTATCAGGGGCATTTAAGGTGGACTCTTCAATTGCCAGTGTTGAATTTACTGGGGAGCCACATATCCAAACTGAACTCTAATCCTTTCTTCACACCATGTACAAACAACAGATTAAAATTCATCTAGAAACTAACTATAACACTCTTAGAGGAAACCAAAAGGGCAAATTCCATGACCTTGAACTTGGCAAATAGTCTTGGCTATGACAAGCAAGGAAAGGAAAAAAAAATAAGATATCATTAAAATTAGAAACTTTTATTCTTCAGAGGTCTTTGTTGAGTAGGTGACTGATAAGATGCTCTATAATATGGGAAAAAAATTTTTGCAATTCACATACCTGCTGGGAGACTTGGATGGAAAATATGCGAGGAACATTTATAACTCTGTAAAAAAAAATCTTCCTCTTTTAAAGAAGTCTAAGGAAGATGTACAAGAGGCTGGTAAACACTTGAAAAGGTGCAAAACAACATTTATCATCAAAGAAATGCAAATCAAAACTGGAACGAGGTATCAATTCACATCTACTCAAAATCGGAGTCAGCAGCCAGCTAAGCACTGCCAAATATAAGATTGAGCCATCTTTCCCTCTAACACTGCTCGTCATGATGGAAAACTCTGCAGCTTCCTTAAAATATGTTAGTATTCCCTCAAACACGTGAACACAGAGCTACAACAACATAGTATATAGTCCCTAGAAAGATTGAAAGCAAGTATTCAGATTTAGATACATGTATAGCAGTATAGACCACAGTAACCAGAATATAGAAAACAACCAAGCGCCCATCAGTTGATAAAGAGCAGGCATGGAATATGCACACCCGATAAAACATTGCTCAGGCATGAGTAATGAGCTGGGTATACACACAGCCCAGCTAAATCTTGAACACATGACATTTTGAGACAGAGCCAGTCACAAAGACAGTTACATTATTCTATTCAAATGAAATATTGAATATTAGAAAATCTGTTGAAATGGAAAATAGGTTAGTGATAATCTAGGGCTGGAAAATAGATTCAGGAATGGGATAACAGCCAACACCCTAGGGTGGTTTAATCTCTTTGACCTAAATTTGACCATTATCATAGACACAAATAAGAGTGTGCTCCAAACCATTATTGTACATGCCTACACTTAAAATGAGAGAATTGTGTGGTATGTGGCAATATCTCAAAAAAGAAACCCCTCCAGAAATTTAAGAAAATTTATTTTTCTTAAAAAAACTAAAGTTTTAAGCAGAAAACACAACTAAACATCTAAAAAGCAATGTTATATTTTTCATTAATCATTAAGTTTAATATCAACAGCAATTTCATTACCCTGGAGAGAAATGAATAAGCTAGTCTCCTTTTAAGATGATTCCCCAGGAAGCACAATAATCCTTTAGAAATCAGAGCTAACCATAAATTAAATAATTTCAAAACAAAACCATAAAAAGCATCTGTATTCTGAGCACCACCCGTATGCTGCATTCAGTGTGGCACACTTAATCGAGTTTGATAGAACATATAGCAGACTTTTGAAAGTGAGTTTTGGGGGCCAAGTCTTCAATTGTCTCTGTTATCCTGCCTTGCCCACAAATATGTGCCCAGTGCCTTCAGTAAAAAAGTATCATCCGTGAGGCTCACAGAGACTGACGCTGCACTCAGAGTTTGCCTGGCACTGCGCTAAGCCCTTTGCACACATGCTGTGGTTGTTTAGTGTGGAGTTTTTGTGGGAATGGGTGGGGGCTCTCTGACTCTTTTGCCTGCTCATGGGGTTCTTTTTGACCTCCTGGGTTGCCTTGCCCAGCCTTGATATGAGAGTTTGGGCCTCATCTTATTGCCTCTTGTTATGCTATGTTCAGTTGATATCTCTGGGAGGCCAGTCTTTTCTGAAGGGGAATAGAGGAACACTGGATCTGGGTGAGGGGGTAGGTTGTGGAAGTGAGGGCTGGGAGGAGTAGAGGAAGGAGAGGCTGAAGTCAGAATGTATTGTATGAAAGAAGAAATGTATTGTATGAATAGTGAAAAAAATAATATCAGTGACTTCAGCATACTTGTCCGGACTCACATCTCGGTTTTCAGGGAGTCTAGGTTTCAGCTTTTACCTCCAAGTTCTAACAGTAATTATTTGAAACCAGCCACACAATGGGGTCTGTGCCTTCATGAAAGAGTAAGGATGATATGATGTGATAAAATCCACTGAGAAATTAGCTCATTTTAATGCAAATGTTCTTATTAAGAGAAAATGTCTTTGTGTCAAGAAAGAAGAATTAAGTGGCTAATCGGTGGATGGCTGAGAAATTGGATCTGGTATAGAAACTTATTCTTCCATTTGGTTATTTTAGTAGTTGTAATTTAGCCAGTTATAAAGGTGGCAGGCAAGGAGAAAGTTTGGATACAGTAAGTGTTATGTTTGGATGACCCATCCCTCATTATAGGTTGTATGATTTTGAACAACTGAATCTCAATTCTAAAAGTTGCAAACCCATAACATAGTAAGTGATATATGAATTATAATATTATCAAGTTAAATAATAATATATCTAACAATAGCAGATAATAAAAAAAAAGTTTCCACTGTAACATTCTGGAATTCCAATGTAAAATAAGAGTGTCAGCAATGATATCATTAGCCACTCTAGAAATCCTGGTTGGTCGCTAGTAACCAAGCAGATTTGTTCATTTCTCCAAAATGCTGGGGATGGGTCACATATATAACCTTTCTACATTTTCTCAGTCTTTGACTTCTTCTAATACTAAATTAAAAAGTTACAACACAGTTTCTTCTGAAAGCTGGGGGCAACCACTGGAGCCATGGATATTCAGGACTTCTATTAGTAGAACACTAGCTCTGATTATTCCTGACCCTCTGGCATGACATCGCTCATACAGATTGCCTTACATTATATGACACTGTAAAGTGTTTAAGACCTGATAGACTCTAATAAGCCTTACTGTTGGCACCCAATGGCCACTGAATAAATGAATGAATGAATGAATGAATGAATGTGTGCATGAGCATAGTAGAAAAAAATAACTAAAGAGGGAAAGAAAACAGAGACCAAGCATATATGTTACTTTTCTGTTGCTGTGATAAATTACCATGAGCAAGGCAACTTACAGAAGGAAGAGTTTATCTGGACTTAAGTTTTGGAGGGATAAGGATCCATCATGGTGGGAAGGCATGCCCTCCTGTAGGCATGGTGGTTGGAGCAGTAAACCGAGCCATAGATCAGCTTTACTGCAAACATGACGCAAAGAGGGCAAACTGGAAGTAGGAAGAGGTTATGTAATCTCAAAGCAAGCCCTCCAACCCCCAGTGACAAACTCCTTTCAGCAAGGCTGCACCTCCTAAACTATACCACCAGTTGGTTCCAAACAATACCACCAGCTGGGAATTCTTTAAATATCTAAGCCTATGGGAACATTTCTCATTTAAACCACCACACCAAGTTATCTTCCTTTTATAATCTCAAAAGAAGGCAATTTGAGTGAGATCAGACTCCTATGTTCCAACCAGGCAACTCTGAATATGCTTGGATTGGGGAAAAACATTGAGTTCATGGTGGTATTTACCTCACTCTGTGCTCTTAACATGGCACCAAGATACACGACAGAGTCTTTGCTTTGACATTTGAGGTGAGGCTGCTACTGTTGACCTTTTGCTTGGTCAAGGGTTTTGTGGAAAAATGCTGTAGTTCTTGTGAACTGGCTTTTAATAGATCAGTGTTTAATAATAGTCACTGAGTAATAATAATGCTTAGTGAGCTTTAATGTCTCAGTGATAAACCATTTTTACATTTTAAAAGGGATTATAATAAGAGCAAAATATATGACAAGCTAAGCTTTTGTTAGAAGTCGGTGTGAATTAAGGATCTAAGTGATAAAGCCCTATTCAGGGTGGAGATCTTCTCAGAGAGAGACCATGTGTGGAGTAAAGGTGTTTGGAGATGCCAAAGAAAGCAAACTTTCATGTTTTCGTAAATTTGCTAACAGTAACTCTGTCCTGTTGACATATGGGCATGATCAGTTTTAGGATATTGGGACATATAAAAGTCAAGTGTTATTTTATCTCATTAACTTTTAAATAACATCATTTATTACGTTGGGACACTTTCTCAGATTGTATCACCCACAAAACAAAAAATGATAGATGTGTATCTCTTTATATGATTCAGGTGAATGCCTCCTATGCTCACAGTGCTACTCCCTGGACTATTATGAGACCAACAGGACACAGGGGTTCTGTGCAGCATTCCCTTGGCGTCCATTGTATGGCTTCCTAGTCTAGTAATGGAACTATTCCACTCTGGTGCTGTGGTAGTTACTTTTCTGTTGGTGTCAAAAAACTCCAGGGTCAAAAGCAACTCAAGGAAGAAAGGGTTTATTTTAGTTAGCAGTTCCACAGGTGACTCAGATTAGAGGGTGGTGGCAGGGGGTAGGGGTGACAGAGAATTGAGCCAAAATTTCAAACTTCAAATCCTGCCCCCAGTGATGTCTTCTTCCAGAAGCTTCTATCTCCTAGAGTTTCTATAACCTTTCCAAACAGTGCCAAAGCTGGACACCAAGTGTTCAAATACATGTGCCTGTGGGGGACATTTAGTATTTAAACCCTAATAATGTTACAGCATCAAATATTAACCTTGTCCCTTTCCTAACCAAATCTGCTTACTTACTCCTCAGAGTGAACCAGATCATGTTGTGTTAGTTGCATCCTTCCATTTTCTAATTAAAGTCCTGGAATTAACTCCCTACAATCATTGAGACACACTTAACACCAACTGTGACAATCATCTTAGAAGAGACTAGTCTTTTGTATTCTCTAACTAAGTTGATTGGCTTTGACAGTAGACACCTTTAATCCCAAGCACTTGGGAGGCAGAGACAGGCAGATCTCTGTGGATTTGTGGCAAGCCTGGTCTACATAGTTAGCTGCAGGACAACCAGGGCTACATGTTGAAATTCTATCTCAAAATATTAAAATAACAACAATCCTCCAAATCGCAGTAGAATAATATAAACTATAGGAAATAAAAACAAGCCAAAACCTCCAAAGTTCTGTTTCTGAGTCTGTGAACTAGCCAGTACAGGTTGTCACAAACCTTGAGGACAAAGGAATAGAAGAGTTTGAACTTACTGGGGAGTTAAAGATGACCACAGGAAAATGTGTGTAGAAATACAGACTTGTAAAAAGGAGAAAGCAGGGAGCGGGCTGACTCTAGATACTGTCTGACTTCCAAATTTGAAGTCTTCATAGACATTTTAAGCTAAATGTTTGCTTGAAATTTTTCACTGAATTTTTCCCACTGCAGTCAGTGATCAGGAGATCAAGAGTAAGATTGGTCAACCTTGCTGGTTATTGGGCATTTCATTCCTCCTTCTCAGGTCCCACACCTCTCAGGCTGAAATTCAGGTTTAGGATTAGAAGTAAGCCTGAGCTTTCTCCCATCACCCACTCCTAGATTTGCTTTGCTCTGTCACCTCTTACTGATTCCTCTAGATTTTATTTTATTTTTCCTAGTAAAAAGCAAAAAGGTGAAATTTAATCTCTTTGTATCTCTTTGTAAATATCAAATGAAGGGAAGAACATTGCTCTCCTTTAACAACCATAGCCCCTCTCCTCCTTCAGATCCCCTTCCTCTCTTAAATCTCTCACCCATTTAAATATTGGCAACACTTCATTTAAATACTGATTCCTTGAGAGTCTTTTCCATTTGGATTTGGAGTGGGGTCTACAAGTCCAATATCTTTATTGCCATAGAAACTGTGGGACTAGAAAGTTGCTTCAGAAGTTAGAAATTAACTTGGGTGTGATGTGGTTTTTCCTCAGTGAATAATTTTCTTATGACTTACAAGGGAGAAAGTTGAGGCTTGCCTAAGACCGAAATGGCACAGCTCTGCCTTTTGGACCTTTTGAACTATGTTGTTTTTCCCCTCTCTGTTCCTCTACTTCTACCTAATATTTTATTTTTGTGTATGTGTTTCATTATTATTTTTTTAAAAAAGATGTGACCTCACCATCTTATTTGCAGTTTATCTGATTCAAGTTAAAAACATGGAATCTTGGGAAAATCTTAAGAAAAAAAAAAAGGAGGAAGGTATAGATTAAGTACTATATAATATTAATTTCAACAAAGGCACAGATACCACATGATTATTTTTATTAAATATAGAGACCAACTGAAAGAAAATTGGCATCAGTTATTGGGCCAGCAAAGAGCCCTCCTCATGTACTCAGTTTCTTTTGTTCTCATCTTGGTTTACTAACTATACACTTAAATGAATAATTTCTGGTAAATGGACTGTAAGGGATAGAGATTATGATGGTGGAACACTGTTCCTGAGTATGAAGAGTCTAAGATCACTGCCATGTGCTTTTCTCTCTGCACTCCTGCAGTCTACTGTCTTCCATCACATGACTGTTCTCTCCAGAGCCATAGACCAATATGAATTGCCATGGCCATGTATTGTGCACATGTGTGCCCATTTTCTTCATTTTCTTGTAGACACTAGGTACCATTAATATGTCCAATTTCCCACTCTAACTTACCGAAATAAATTGCCACTTTAATTTGCAGTTACACAATGAATTTCGAGGTTCAATGTATTTCCTTATACGGTGCTAATAATTGCCAACACTTATTCAATAAATTCCTCAGGATAGTTATCTGCAGACTCCTTTTTTCGGATTGCAGTTTGTATTCTGACACTGTTCTTATGAGATGGACTCTCTAATCATCCACATTGTACAGGAGAAACTGAGGTGTGGTGAGAACGTTCATGTGCTCATAGTTACAGAGCTAAACCTTAACTCTATGAATTGGAGTTTATAGTTTGAGTTACGGGCCCATGTTCTTCAGTCATCTGAGTCAAGATTCTTCTTTTCATGTTTCTTGTTCTTTAGCTTTCTTCTGTTTATTTATATAACAATGCAATGAAACTTTATTACCAAGGCCACAGATTGTGTTTCCAGTGCCTCGGGCTTGTAGAAAGTCAAAGGTCAACATGTAATAAAAGAACACGGAATGACCATAATTTTAAGAAATTCTCAGGCTTATAAAATGATTATGTAACAACCTATTAAGAATTATTTCATATGTTTTGCTTTGAGATGAATAAATTTCTTGGCATTCTTCTTCAGTGTCCCAAAATAGTTGTGTAGATGATGTGTATGAAATTGTTTAAATGAATATGTAGTAGTTAACACTACTTAAGATATCCTTAAATACTTAGGAAAACAAAACACAATTTTACTTTTTCCAAGACGTAGTTGCTGAGGAAAAAAAATTGCATAATTTTAGCTGGCAGGAGATGTTTGTACCAACCAAGTGAGTTAAAAATTACATAGAGGTTTCCAAGCAAACATATTCCTGTGAGCTGTTGACTTCCTTTTCCTGTTGACATAATAAAGGTCACTGGCTCCAACTAATGTGGTCTGCTTCAGTTTATAAAACAAACTCTATTTACCTCAATATACCTATGACCCTGTCTTTATTCACACTTTCTCAGTTTGTTTGTTACCTAACAAATGTTTTATATTTGAATAATTTTTACTGAATGTGTTTGAAAGAATTAAAAAAAATCTTACTTCATTTTAGTAGCAGAAGCCACCTATAACACACACACACACACACACACACACACACACACACACACACACACACTTTTTAGAGGGAAGTGTATATTTTTCTGTGTACATTTTATCTTTAGATCTCTCTCTTCCCCCTTTTCCCTTCTTTCCTCCCTTCCTCTGCTTTATTTATTTATTTATTTATTTACTTATTTTGATGCAAAATGTACCTGAACTTCGAGGTCACTTTCATTTGTCTAGGATGGCAGCAGCCAGCCAGCCCTAGAAATCTCCCATGGCACTGGAGCTACAGCAATATTAGAGACCATGCTTGGCTTGTTATAAGGGTGTTGGAAGCTGAATTCAGGCCCTCGTGGCTGCACTGTGAGCACTTTAAACGACTGTTAAGACTCTTAATGATCTCTCCTGCCCTCAAAGTTGCCTGTGTTATGGCTCTTCAGTCTGCTTTCTGGGATCTTACCCCATTCTGACATCTCCTTTTCTAATGTCATGTTCTCAGACTAATGGTGGGTTTTGGGAAGTGGAATCAGGAGCTCACAGGAGCTCCCTGTCTTGCCCAGTACCCTGGCCAGTACCCTGTCAGATGCTTGCTTTAGCTAACAAGCTATTTTGTTGCTTTTTTTTTTTTTTTAATGAAAACAATGTTTCTGTGAATTATGTTCCCTTTATTCGTCCCCACTACCCCCATTGCTAGACTCCCACCAGTTTTTGTTTATGTTAGCTGCCTGTCCTACTTTGCTTTTGGTTTCTGTGAGAAATACGACAATCAAAAGCAATGTGGAGAGGAAAGGGTTTGTTTCAGTTTACAACTCTCAGGGAAGTCAGGACAGGAATGCAAGATGAGAACCTAGAGCCAGGAACTGAAGCAGAGATCATGAAAAAAAAAATGTTACTCACTGGTTTTCTCAGCTTGGTTTTTTCATATAACTCAGGACCACCTGCCCAGGGCTGGCACTGCCTACTGTGAGCTGCGCCTGCCCACATCACCATCAATCAAGAAAATAATCCCATTGGCCAATTGGATGGAGGAGGCATTTTCTCAATTGAGGTTCCTTCTTTCTAGATGTTCCTAGCCTGGGGCAAGTTGACCAAAACCTTTCCAGAACACTACCTAATCTTGACATTTACATTCCTGTAGCTGAAAGTACAGCAGAGAAAAAAATGTTCCTGCTTCTTCTCTGGATTTGAGGTTTGGGTGACAAATGTCTCCCATAGGCTCAAGTATTTAACCCCTGTTTTCCTGTCTGATAGCACTGTTTGGGAGAGGGTATAGAACCTTCACAGGTGAGGCCTTGGTGGAGAAGTATGGGCTTTGAGATTCATAGCCACTTCCAGTTCACTTGCTTGGCTTCCAGTGGGATGAAATATGACCAGCCAGCTTCCTGCTCTGCCACCCACTGCCTTGCGTTTCTCCTTATCATAAACCCCTTCTGTGGAGATGTAAGTCCAAATGAAGTTGCTTTGGCTATGGTATTTTATCACAGCACTGGCAAGTAACTGGTAAGGTGGGTTTCTGGAGGGCGAGGCCTTTCATGGCTTTATTTCAGGGAATTAGGGAAAGGGGCTTTTAGTGGTTTGGTTTCTTATTCTTTTACCACAAAGCTAGCCCATAAGCTACATTCCTCACTGTGGTCTGTGGGGAGCCAACAGAAGGCAGCTATCATCCTTGCAGCCATCTTGAGCCATATACCCTGACAAGAGACTTGACTACAATAGCCTACAACAGCTGAGCACACTCTGATAACATCTTGTTTTAGATACCCAGGATTTTCCCTTGGGTGTGTGAGACTTAAAGGTGTGATTTAGAGATAAGACTTAAAGGCGTGACATAAAGGTGTGGCTTAACGGCGTGGCTTAGAAGTGAGACATATAAAAGGCGAGAGGCAGACAGAAGAAATTATTAGACACTCCAGACTCAGAAGAGAACTATTAGACACTTGTACTTGGAAGAGGGCTTGAGACTTGAGACTTGAGGCAGGTAACTTGGAACTGGGAAAGAGACTAGCAACTTAGAACTAGTATTAGAACTTGAGACTTGGTGCTGAAGAAGCCCAGGACCTGAGACTTGGTACTAGGAACTAGGGACTTGGAGAGAAGAAAAGAGACTAAAGAATAAAAGGGATTGAATCACACTCTATCTGGTCTCCATTCCTCATGTCCATCCTCACTCTCTCTCTTGCTGAACCCCGACCCCGAGGACCGGAGCAGTTTGGGGCAGTGTGGGGCTCTAACAACTTAGCCCCCAAGACTTTTGGCAGTGCGGGTTCCAACACTGACAGAGCGGTTCGTGACATTTTTGACTCCCAAAGTGGGGCAGCTTGGGCCGCAACAGTGGTCCACTTCCTTCCACACACAAGCTCTCGTTTCCCTTCATGTTGACGGTGTTTGTGCTGAAATGGTAATCGTGGGGCTCCACAAAAGCACAGACGTACACATGCACACAGATCTAGATGCGTGTGCATGTTTATTTTGAAAAAAAATCAACAATAAAATATCTCTGGGAATTTATTCTCTCTAGAAAAAAACCAGTTAATTGAAAAGAAATTTATGTGACAAACATTGTAATATTTTATATTTAGGAAAAGGGAAAGTATTGGTTAAAGTTGGGGGGGGTGTGCGTCAGAAGATAGCTCAGTAATTAACACAGTGGTGTTCAACCTTCCTAATGTTGTTACCTTTTAATAAAGTTCCTCATGTTATGGTGACATCCCAACCATAAAATTATTTTGTAGCTACTTCATAACTTTAATTTTGCTACCATTATGGGTCATAACATACATGTCTGTCTTTTCTGATGGTCTTGGGCAATCCCTGTGAAAGAAAGGGTTGTTTGACTTCCAAAGATGTTGAGATCCACAGGTTGAGAATCACTGAATTGAGAATACCTGTTGTGCAACCATTGGCACCATAATTTTGCTCCAGCATCTATATAAGAAACAGGGTGTAACTGCAGCTCTGAGGAATGAGACACGACATCCTATTCTGGCCTCCAAATGCACACACATACAAGTGTATATACACTCACACTACAAAGACAAAATATTTCATTGCTTTCTTCAACATGCATAAATTACTGCATCTTTAAAACACATGTCAACTATCTTTCTTAATATATTTTTGTATAATTTTCTTTTTTTTTCTTTTTTTTTTTTCTTTTTTTCTTTTTTTTTTTTTTTTTGGTTTTTCGAGACAGGGTTTCTCTGTGTAGTCCTGGCTGTCCTGGAACTCACTCTGTAGACCAGGCTGGCCTCGAACTCAGAAGTCCGCCTGCCTCTGCCTCCCAAGTGCTGGGATTAAAGGCGTGCGCCACCACCGCCTGGCGTATAATTTTCAATATAAAAGAATTGCTATAAGGAACTCCAGTGCTTATTTCCAGTCTGATTGTAACTGATAATATGATGCTATTTCTTTTTCCTGCTGGATTATTCACCTCTTTGTGATTGGATGTCAGTATTAAAATAACAACAACAACAACAACAACAACAACAACAACAACAAAACAGTAGCTTACTTGCTACAAGATGGATGAACTTAGAAGACATCATGCTAAACAAGATAATCCAGACTCAAATGGTAAGTGCTGTGTGACCACATTAATATGTGAATTGTAAAACAGTTGAACTTGCTATGTAATTATATATACATTTATAAAGGGTAGAATGATGGTTATTTGGGGCTGGAAAAATAGGAAAGGACATTGCTCAAAGGATATAACATTTTAATTATAAGATGGATATATTCTGGGATCTAATATATAATATGAGTATAGTGATATTATTAATAATGTACTGTGTACTTGCAATTTGCTAGGGTAGCATACTTTAACTGCTTTCTTAACATAGAAAGTGATAAAGAGGTAAGACATGGAGATGTTAATTAGACTGAAAGTGTTAATGACTGAGTGCAAATGTATATAGGCATTACATTGTTTACTTTAAATGTGTATATATTTTATCTGCTAGTTATACTTGAGGAAAGCTGGAGGAAATCAATCAACCTATTGTACGAGATGACTACAAATGTCAGGTGAAATAGTGTAATTTTTGTTATGTCTGTGAATGATACCCGCTAGAAATCGGTAACAACTGAAATAAACCTTGAGCTGGGGGTTGATAGAAAGCCTTAGCTTCTGAGGATTGTGCTTGTCTGAGGGTGGCTTTGTTATTTATATTCCTCCCTGTCAGCTGTCATTAATTCTGAACATTTCCTCCCTTTGAATATGATATCTTTAAACAGCAGGAAAGCACAAACCAAAGGAAGAAAAATACGCAAGACACGTGGCAGCAAGCATTCTTGGAAACTGATACCCTTCACTGGCATCCTGTGAGATTTGAAGCAAATGTCTTAATTGAATGAAAATCAATTAGACACTCATTAAGGATCTATTCCAGACGGTTGTTTTGTTCAGCAACAGCAGTTGCTGATTTTTCTTGACCACACTGGTGAATATGAAGAGGAATGTGGAATGAAGGGGGTGGGTCTGAAGACTGTGGTTGAGCTGTAGGACCTGGAGTTGTTATGATTTTATTCAAGTCATGGATACAATAATAGTACTTGTTAGGATGTTGGTGGGCCTCATTAGTAGGGGGAAGAAAGAAGCTAACTTGGGGGGCTGGAGGATCATAACAGAAAACATGGACCAATTTTCTGAGTAATTGTTTCTAAGCTTCTTTTGAACTATTTACCTTTAGTGAGTTTGATGGCACAAGCATAGGTTTAAAACCCTCCCCCTCCCCCAAAAAACTGAAGGTTTATGTGGTTCATAGATAGCCTGAGATGGGCTGTTGTAGGTTTGTGGACCTAGACATAGTATTTCTTCTGGGCTTTGCATTCAAATTGTATGCCAGCTATCCAATATCCAGTGTGCTCTTCAGCTCAATGGCGGGCCAACCTTGAAGATAACAGACAGTATGAAGAGGGCATGGTCAGCACTCTCAAGCATAGCTGTGAGGTGTCACAGCAAACTCCTCAAACTCCTCAAAAACTCTCATGCTCCTAATCAAACCCCACATGGAAGTTGTAGGTACAGGGGACTAGATCTCTTTCTAAGTAACTAAGCAGCTTCACATAGTTTACCACATGTGCAAGCCTAATTAAACAGGTTAGCTAGAACAGTCAGTGACTCAGTAGAGATTTGAAAGTGTAGGCTACAAGGAGGGGCGATTGGAGCTAAAAGTTTATGTTCTATAGTTTTAGGAACAAAATAGATCTATAAGTAGCAAAGGGATTTATTTTATCATTCGTGCTCTGACTCTAATAGTCTTCATAGTTCATGAGCTCAAACTTCCAGATAGTATAGCGACTCTAGTTGAATACCATTAGAGGTATGAGGAAAATTTACCAGTGTTTATTTTTGTATGTGAACATGGACTCTAGAGAAGCCATGTGTGAATCATCTGGTCCTTATGTAGAAGGTCTGACATAAAGCCACCTTCTGTGGATTCCAAGACAAGAATTCCCAGTGTCAGTGTTTCCTAGCATATGTCTGTATCCAGATTGTTAGGAATGGGCTCATTCTTTCTCTTGTACTTCAGTGATTGGGGCTATGCTCCAAGGGAACACATATATTATTTGGTACCTTTTCTTTCTCATATCAACAGGCTCATGGTCTGACTCAATGTGTCATTTGGTATCTGCATACCCCTCACATTTCAGCCTTGCTTTGTCATGCAGAAAAGTCCAAGCTGCATGCTGTTTACATTGCGCTGGGCTGACAATTTCCTGTTCATTCAAATAACATCTGTGAAATTTGCATGGATTAATATTCAGATGGCAGAAGTTGACTTTTATTCAAATAAAGAGGTAAGGTCTGGTTCCTTTAGTGAGGAGCTGGAACCGGAGAAGTGTCACAGCTTCTTGTTAGAATGAATCACTGTCCATTATTCTATCAAAGGCTTTCTATCTAGCCTGCCAATGTACTTAGGCTGAAGTCCCAGTATCTTTATAAAGAAAATATCATGAGATATGGAAATAACATTATGTTACTGGGAGACTGCACACAACTAATTAAAAACTTCATTTAATGTCTCCTCTGCTCATTGCACATTTGGACTCTCCATGTCCAAAAATCCTTCCACTTGCCCCATTCTTCACGGGAATGAAATATAAGGAGCCGTGGAGGCTAGAACGATAGCCATCTTTCAAAGGATTGGCTTTGGTCAGTCAGGTTATGTGATCAGTGGCCTGAGAAACAGAGAAGGATGGTGGCAGGAGCTGAAGGGAGCTAAGGCTCAGAACCAAGGGCTGCTTTGAATGTGTTCAGTTGGGGGAGCTTATGGCCATATCTCCATGTTGGAGGATGGACCCTTTGTAGCCAGCTTCTTCTATACAAATGTAGACCTCAGCAGGGCTTGTAGAACACCAGCTAAAAATTAAAAATGTGGCTGCATATAAGAGTCTTATTTGTGCAACACAGTCTTGGAATCTTAGTATAAATTGCTTTCTTCTTATAAATGGTGAATCATCAATGTGAGCTTACACATAACCTTGAAATTTTTTGTATGGTATTTTTTAAGCCAGTTAGAAGCAAGTTAATATCTGATGCCTTCTTTTCTTTATTTCTACCCCCAATGCTATCTCTGCCTCCCTTTGTCCTTATCCCAATCAAAATATTTATATGTTTCATGTTTAAGTCAGGATTCTATGCCTGTTCAATGCATTAAAAGCCTGTAGATACTTTTTTTTTCTAGCCAAGGCAAAGTAAGATATTTTTAAATAACCATTTTTTTTGTCTGAAATAAGCAAATACATGGGTAACATATATGAAGTAATGATTTTCAAGATGTAATATGATGGAATACGGCAATTCCTGAGATAAGGGAAGGAGACAAGGTGAATTCTACAGTTTTCAGTGTCATGGTATGCTGGGATGGCAAACCCAGATATGCTGGGTGGACTCTGTGTGGGAAATTTCAGTAGAAATAGGGATGCAATAGTCATATAGAGGACAGTACCCTATGGGGAATAATAAAGAATTTTCCCATGTGTGTTATTATGTGGCATCGGAAACCCTGATAGATACTTTCTGTCAACAATGTCAAAGCAGGCTAGGGAACATCTGAGACTCTGTGGTTCAATAACATCACAGCATTGAGGACAAAACCATTCCTAAAGCACGAAGCACATACTTATTTGGAGAAGAAATCATTATGACACAATGCCCATTTTGACCAGTTTCAGGGCATCAAGGGGAATTTTCCTTGTTTATGGTGTGGCAAAACCCATGACCCTGAATCACCCTCTTGTTAGTAATTCATTCTGATCTCTGAATTTTTATTCTGGCACCCCCTTTTGTGAACAGGTCTCTCAGAATAAAGAAACATATGCATTTAATGTTATTAATAAACTGGCAGCCATATTCCTGCAAGAGAAATGACACTCCAGACAAAACATAGTCTACTTACCACAGAGCGTTTTCATCATTAATTAGAAATAAACACCTTAGCCTCATGGTGATAAGTAAAACTTTTCCTTTAATTATAAAGAACAAGGAAAAAGTAATTTATGCCTGTGAAACCAATGTTGAGTTTCACAGAATAAGATTATCTTGTCCTAAAACTTATTAGCGTAGATCTCAGCATCTGTATGTAAATACATGGTTGATATATCTAGCAAAGTTAGTTCTATGAAAAGCTTGCCTTTGCTGAGTGGAGTTGAAGATACCTTTTGTCTGGTAAGTGTTTTCCTCCCCACTGCTTCCTGACTGTTCTGTCAGAGCAATGGGTCTAGGGTGCTCAGACAATGCACAGAGTGACCACTCTCCACCTTTCTTCCTTTTCAGAGTTGCTCTCAGTTCATGAAAGTTAAATTGCACAGGGTGGAGAGGCTGAATCTCAAGTGGATTCTGTTTAGAGAGATTATAGGGAAGGAATCCTACTGGAGACAGTCCTGGTGCCACGCCAACGCCAACGCCAACGTATGATGTTGTCACATTACTTCCCTGGACATCAGTTTCTTTGTGGGAAGTGTGTATTACCCCTGTATGAAGAGGCATTCACCACATGAACGTCATCCATGGCCATGTGTGGATGCTGATGCTTTAGACCCATGGGAACAGCAAGGCCTTTCCCTGGTCCTGGTTTAGTTGTTGATGGACAGTTGACCTTTAGCTAAACCTGGTATATGGAGAAAGTACTAAGCACACCTTCCTCCTTCTGGATGACTGCTTCCTTATGGACACCTCCTACCCAGATTAGCACCTCCTTCCCATTCAGCTTCATAAAACAAAGGCATTGACTTTCCTGGCTGTGGTGAGTCTCCATCAGCGAGCAGGGACTACCCCATTCCAGCCTTGCTGTAGATGTGTCTGCCATTTTTTTTTTTTTTAAATTCCCCATTGCCCCAGTCAGCTCAAACTCAAAGTGGTGAAAGTTGTGACATTCATTCTTCTGTGAAATGAATGTAATAATTTTGACCTCCAGGTTTTTGTATTTTTAATTTAAATTTATGAATGTCAACAGTCTGGTCTTTATTCTACAAGATGAGTCCTCCTCTCAGCTGATGAAGTGATACTCAGGAGAAACTCTGTACCATCTTTCTGTACTGCTCTGGCCATTACTCCTTCCTGCTCGACCCTACTGTGTATCAAAGAGTTTTGATTGGTGACAACATGGAGATTCACACTTGCCTTATTTTTTTCTCCCATTACTGTCCTAGATGCTCCTTTTAGTGATTAATACAGGACAGCGTTCCCCACATTATCGATTCCTTAACCAACTCAGCATCCTAATCTTGTCTAGCTTAATAGACTTTACTAAATACTCTTCAAGGATTCTGAGTTAGTGTTGATGATCTGCAGTTACCAACAGAAAACACAGCATTTCGGTCTAATTTTTATCTGGGAACAGGAAAAACAAACTGCCTTATTTATTTGTCACAGCAAATATTTGAACAACACCTCAAAGGCTGTAAGGCTTCATTATATAACTCTTTTCTGATTATTTCCATGTTTGGTAGGATAAACATTATTTAAGTTTTTGAAAATCATTGTTACCTACCATACAGAATCATGCTTGCAGATAGTCTTTTTCTGTTGTGTGTGTGTGTGTGTGTTTTTGTTTGTTTGTTTGTTTTTCAAGACAGGGTTTCCTCTGTGTAGCCCTGGCTGTCCTGGAACTCACTTTGTAGACCGGGCTGGCCTTGAACTCACAGAAATTCCCTTGCCTCTGCCTCCTGAGTGCAAGAATTAAAAGTGCTGATGACAGTTTGCTCAGGGAAAACTTGGGCAGGGTGGGGCCCCCTTTCTCTACCTGACAACACTGTTCTTCATTTGGAATCTATTATGGGAATGTCCTCTAGGATTTGGACTTTTACACTTTAAGTGAGATTTCCCCCCACTAGCCAGGGCTGGTGAGTAGATGGTAATCTCTGGACTAGGGATGTATTCTGAAGACCAGGAGTCTTCTTCAGTACATGGATGTGACCCTGGGGCTGATGTGGTGTTTGCACATTTCTGGGGGGTGATGCTACTCTCAGTGGCTGATGTCTGTTGTGTGAGGAGGTCAGCAGGTCCATATCCTCTCTGTGCCTGTCATCATCTCACAATGAGGTACGGCCTCATTCAGTGCTATTACTCCAATTTCAGTTTCTGACACTGTTCAAAGAAAATAAACAGGTGTACTGGGATCTGGAAAAGAACTTGTTCTGGTATTCCTAAGATGACACTGACACCACCACCATCATTTTCCAAGTTGTGTATGGCGATAAACTCTAAGAAAACTCCAACAAGTCACCATGATTATGCAAAGTTGGGTTTGTTCTCCTCTGTATAGAAGGCGTTTGGAAGAAATTGGGATGATAAAGGAGGGCATTTCTGGGGTTAGATTTGTATACAAACCTGATTTAGTATTTTACTATTAAATAATCCTCTGTGCATACCTTAAGTTATAGGCCCTTTAAGGTCAAGAGCCTTGGTGCTCTTCAGTCCCAGGTTCCAGTCAAGGCCTCTCTGTACATATTTGTTGAATGGTGAGCTCCAGACGGTTAATCCTATGGTGATGGATGTCTGAATTAATCAAGTGGTTCTGGCTTGTTTTCTACACAAAGAGTTTATAAAATATGCTATGGAAAGGTTGTTGCTCCCACGTCAGTCTTTTTAGTCACATCAATAGACAGCACAGCCTCATTATTTTCAATGTGAAATCCCCACCAGAAATCTCTGGAAAGAATACATTCCTTGCAGGCATGTCATAACGATTAAATTAGGTAATTCACACTTTGGGGCACATTGCTGGAACATAATAATGTTAGTTTCCTTCTCTCCTTTCAAACATGACAACTTAAGAAAAAATATAGCACTATCTACAAGATGAGAATAAGGTAATAAAACTCAAAATGGCTTTTGAGGTTTATTCAAGTTGATTATGTTTGCCTGGATATACTTCTGAGTTTTTGTTGTTTTGATGTAGATCAGATCAAGCTAAGAGTCAATTCTGAGAAGTTTTTCAATTAATTTTGGCACCAGCAGAGTTCATTTGCTCATTATGTTATTACTGTCTTGTTCCTGGTTTTTAGTTTAGTCTATGAGGCTGAAAAGAGCCTGTTGGTCTGATTTAATGGGCCCTCTGAGAAGCAGTAGACTAGCGCGTGGATTTCAGAGAAGTGTGCAGTGAATGGTTTGCTCATTATCCCAGTCCCGTGTTGCACTTAAAGAATGAAGACAGCGATATCTGTGTAAATCTTTAAGATAGTTAGAGTTATGTTGAGTATCCTTGGGTATGTGTAGGATTGTAAGAAGACTTAAGTAGTAACCAAATAAAATTCGTTCAACCTTTAGGTCATACGAATCATGCCCATTGATCTGCGTCAGTAGGAAATAAGCTTGATTGCAGAATTTTTTTTATCATTATTGCTGAGCTCCTAAAAGATCATCATTAGTCCTTAGAACATAGGATCATGGAGGATGCTTCCTGGGTGCTCCCAATTGGTATGTGCATCTGATAACAAGAACGGAATTAAGAAGATGGAGGAAAGCTACTCAGTTTTAGTGAAGTTTGCTCTCCAGTATTTACAGCTGTCACAAAGGCAGCTATATTGTGGGCGAAAAAGGCCAAAGTTATTTCATGAATCAGAACTATAAAGTCAGCTGGAATGATATTGCCTCTTCATAAATAAAGAGTATTAAATACTAAAGATTTTAAATTTTTCATTAGAAAACTACTCCTTGGGGGCAGTTTGAAGCCATGAGGGTTTATTTCATCTCTGATAGTTTGTAGCAGCTTTGAGACTTAGCTGTGGCCTAAATTATTATTTTTTATGTTTAAAAATAATGTTGTTTTTCAGATAAGCCTCTGGCAACATCTTTGACCAGAATAGGAATATGGGACAAATAAATTGACTTCGCATTTAAAAAATAAATCTCAAAGGACGTGAGATACAACTGAAAAATGTATTGCAGGAAAGCAGTATCTCCTTCGAATTGTAGACACTTCTAGATTGAAATTCTGCTTGGAAGAAATAATTTTAATTATCATAATGAATAAGGAATGGTATAAGTTAACATTGAGTTAATATCCTAATGATGCTAAGATGGCCTAATGCTATCTCACAATTTGGCATTAATTTTAGGTAATTGTAGCACGGAGACTAGGCATCACAGGAGGATGGTAATGCAACATGTGATTTTTGTTTAGCAATTTCTCAAAGCTGCCATGTTTTAAGTTCCAGCTGGAAGATTAGGCCAGCAAAGGTAAATATGAAGTGTATCTAGTGGGAGTCACATTTACTGTCCAGAGCTAACCGAGCTGCAACCTTTTTACTTTTGGATGTTGATGCCTTCCCTTCCAAATTTAATTTGGGGCCTAGAGGGAGCACGTGTAGCTCCCTTTATATCTGTTTGCTAGTGATAGCTGTAAATGAAAGAAACTGAGCATGGTGGCATACACCTTTAATCCCAAAAGTGACCAAGCCAGCTCAGCCAGTCAACAGGTACTCCAGGGCAGGAGCGAGGATTGAAAAGAAAAAGACAATTAGACAACACTGTAGCATGACCCCAGGCACTTCTGAGGCTGAAGCAGGTTTATTTTTTCCCAATCTGCTTTTATACCATTTTAATCACATGCAAGTAATAAGGTCAGTTTTAGGTTAAGGAACAAGCAAGACAATGAATACAAATAGTCAAGGAATCAGTAAGGCAATAAACAAAGTCCCGTGATCACTGTTTATAAGGGCTTACCAGGATGACCAAGATATCTGAGTCTACTTCCCTGTTCTAGCTAAAGTCATATTCTTGCCTGAAACCTACCTCTTTGTTCTAGCCTAAAATCAGATTTCTGCCTGAGCTTACTTCCCTGTCCTGGCCCAATGTCAAATTCCTGCCAAGTGGTCCCCAAAATCTCTCCACACAAAACCCTGAATTTAATGTCAGATCTCTGTAAGTTTGAGGTCAGTATGGTTTACACAGTGAGTTCCAGAACAGCCATGGCTACATAGTTAGACTCTGTCTCAACCAACCAAACCGACACATGAACAAAAAGTTTAATTTAAACAACTAGTTTCCTGCATGTCTTTGAGAAACAAGCAGCCATGGATGGAAGGTATCTAAAAATAGACTTTGCATCAGACTGATAGTATTTTCCCAATGTTTTCCTAGATTATAAGATGAAATAGTCTTCCATAGTTTTCAGTCAAGTACCTTTCCTTTGGAGGTGGGAGAAGCTGGGTTAGAGTGTAAAGAACCCTGAAATCTGCCCCCCCCCAACCATGCAGTTCCCCCAGTCCTAGGGCAATAGTTGTGAAATATTAGAACACGCATCTTGAACTCTAGTCTAGACCCAGCCTTGCAGGGATCAGTGGACTTTTTGAGTATAATTTTGGCTCCATCTCAGCCCTTGCTGTTTTTCTAGTTGCATTTCAGGGCCTTAACTGATGTAGGTGTAAATAATGAGCTAAATGTGACTTAATGTGTTTGGCAAAGGGAGAATGCCATGGCTATCAGTGACACTCCATTTCCCCAAGGAGGTTAGTCTACTTTGCCCTCTGACTTATTCTTCGTCTCATTTCTGTTATTGGTAGGTTTGACTCATGCTGCTATATTATATGTATTTACTTTCAGCCTTAGAGCGGGTATCCCCACTGACCTCTGACTTGACCCTTGAATAAGAAGTCATTGGCGCCATGATATAAAGAACTATGGATCTATATATCTATTGCAGCTGTACTTTTAAACTGAAGTCCCTATAAGTTAGTACTGTAAGCACGAAGTGGGGAATACTCTGGAAGGATTCCTGCTGTCTGTTTCCAGGGAGACAACGATTTTCTTTACTTGACATTTCCCAAATGGACCCTATTAGGGTGGTGAAGTAACACTCAGTCTTGTTTCTCTCACACCCACTAATTGCTGTTGCTGTTACAACAGCAAAGTGTTCTCTGACCTGCTTATAACACCAAGACAGCTTGAGTGAGCAGAGCCAGAACCACGTATTTGTTTTTTCCATTCTGGTTGGCAACAATCCATCCCTACAGCTGTTTTACCTGGTGACCTTGTTTGGGGAATTATTTGAATGTTTTCAGAGATGTAATGTCATGATACCCCCTCCCCCCCAACCCCAGTGGTTGTGAGCTAGTCTTGAAGGGGATGCTAAGTCATTGAAATCTAGACCTGTGAAGGGATGCTGCACAGTGAGGGTTTAGGACAGAGGAATTTCCAAAAGAAATACTGACCCCTTGTGGTATAATATTATCTTCTATTCAATTAGGTGAAGAAAAGTTTGGAAATTCAGAATCTTCCTTAAATACAGTGAATTTTGCTTAAGAGGACACTAAATGACGCGGACGACTCAGCAGCTGAGAGGTGCTCCTGATCAGGGAGCGGGTAGAGACGAACTTGGAGCAGGCATACATTTTCAAGGGTGAGGGGCCAAGGCAGGGGAGCTGCTCCCAGGGTAGAGAAGACAGCACTTTTCACATTAAATGAAACGTCTTCACATGTGATCTTATTTGTATTTTAAATCAACTGAGGCAAAGTGTGACCATTCTTTGTGGTTTAAAGGAAAAAAAAAAAAAAAACCAACCTAACACTAGGAAAGTTGAGTAACTGATCCAAATGAATATAATTAGAAAGTCTGAACGCACCAGTGGTGGCACACACTTTTAATCCCAAGACTTGAGAGGCAGAAGCACGTGGATCTCTGTGAGTTCGAGGCCAGCCTGGTCTACAGAGCAAGTTCCAGGGCAGCCAAAGGTACACAGAGAAACCCTGTTTTGAAAACTTAACTGAAACAAACCCAACCAACCAACCAGCCAGCCAGTCAGCCAGCCAGCCAGCCAACCAGCCAGCCAACAAACCAACCAACCAGCCAGCCAACCAACCAACCAAACAACCAACCAAAGTCTGATTAGACATCTAAATATTAGAAGGGTAAGCAGTATGTCTAAACACAGTGCAGCTCTTCTGGTCTTAAGGATGGAGAGCTTCCATTTGGGAAGACACAGGGAGTGCATGGATGCTCACATTGCAGAACTGGGGCTACCAAGTCACTTATCAGTCAAATTAATGGAGACACCTGCAATGTGATAACTCCAGATTCCACACAGATTTCTTTGCCTAGTGGAACAACATTAGATTGTTGAGGCCATTTTGTACAATTTGTGCCTCAACGGGTGTGGTGCAATAGTGCCAAGCTAAGGCTTTGCAGGAATCTTTTTTTTTTTTTTTTTTTTTTTTTTGCAAACTTTGCAGGAGTTTAAGAAACAAATTACAAATTGGGCATGGTAGTGTATTCCTTTAATCTCAGCACTTAGGAGGCAGAGGAAAAAGGATCTTTGTGAGTTCAAAGCCAACCTGGTCTGCAGTGAGTTCCTGGACAGCTAAAGAAACCCTGTCATGGAAAAAAAATTTAAAAATAATTTAGAGAGAACTCTATCTACACATTATGCAGAAATGATAAATTGATCTAGTATTATATAACTAAAGCATTTTTATTTCTTGTTTGCTTGTTTTACAGGAATAAATAAACTTCCAGGATTAAAATATTAAAAAATATAGGAAAAAGATAAAAGGGAAGTTTTGCTCAAACCTCATCCCTCCACCCATCATAGGAACTTTTACTGTGGTGCATATTTTCCAGTCATTTTTCTATCTATACATATTTGCATACGTATGAACAAATATATCATTTTCTGAGAAAATATGTAAGATCTACTTATTCTTTTTCTGCTTTTCCCCACTGACAATGCACTAGCTATTTTACACACAGTATACCTTGATTGTCAGTACAATCCTTTTAATATATATGTATATATGCATATGTGAATATGCGTATATGTGTATATATGTGCATATGTGTATAAGTGTATATGCGTGTGTATATTTAATGACATTTTCTTATTGAAAATATATTTTATAGTTCATAGAAGTCATTTGAGTTTAAGAAATAATTTAGAAGTCAGGCATGATGGTGTATACACCTTTAATCTCAGCATTCAGGAGGCTACCAAGTCACTTATCAATCAAATAATATGAGGCATTGCATTATATAGTTGTATCATCATTATATATATTCATATGTCATACATCATATATATATAATATATAAGTATGCATATATATTGTATTAATATGTGTCTGCATGTATGTGGGTATGCATATATATATCTGGACATGTGCGTGTGGAGGTTGGTGTTGGGATTGACTGTTCTTCATTTCATTTCTTGAAGCCATCTAAAATGAACCAAAACTTACTGACATAGCTAGTAAAACTTGCCAGTCTGCTCAGGGAGATGCTTATTTCTGCCTTCCCAGCACTAGATTTGCCTGCGGAGTGCCATACACACCTGAGATTTACATGGCTGCTGGAGATCTGAACTCTGACCCTCACACTTTCAAGGGAAGAATTTTATCCACAGAGCCATCTCCCAAAGCTCATAGATGGGTAGACTGGATAATGGATTTTTATTTGTTTTGTTTTGAGAAAGGGATGATTTGGCTTACAATCCCAGGTTGCAGTCCATCATTGTGGGAAAATCAAGACAGGAACTTGAAGCAGGTACTTCCACAGTCAGAGGAAAACAGAATTAACACACACATGTATACTTACCATTCAGCTCTCACTCTCCATTCTCACATACTCCAGGACCCAAACCCAGAGCCATCTGAAGTGAGCTGGGTCTTCCCACATAAATTAATCAAGATACCCCTACCTTCCAAGACATGTCTGCAGGTCAACCTGATCTAGAAAGTTCCTCACTGAAACTAGATTCTAGATCCTGTCAAGTAGACAATTGAAGCTAATCACAAAGAGACTTATGCTTTGACCCAACTACACGGACTTCCGTTCCCGAAGGCTGACCTGACTATGGCTGCTGATTGAGCACTGAGTCCCTGATTTGGTACCATTCCCCAGCAGGGCCAACCAGGGTCTTCATGACAGACTGACTATACCGGACCACTTCCGTTGTGGAGAGGGCAGTGCCTTTTCCTTACTAGAATAATTATTCGTTTATGAATAATATTTTTATTTTTGAAATTTTCATACATTTGTATAGCATGTGCTGATCAAGAGCATGGGTACTTCTGAAATCTTTAGTTTATACATGATCTATTTTTCTCTAGTCTAAGATTTTAAAAATTGTAGAATCTTAGAGGGAATCATGAACTCAGGAATGTGGCAGCCCAAACACCTCAGGCTTGTCTACTTTTATATTTTCTTATCTTTAGTCCCTTTAATGACGTCCTCGTGATTTTTGGTCTGCACAGCTAGTGATCATTAGTATGTAAGAGTTCTTGGAATTGAACTTAACTTACTTGTTTTATGCTGTTCTAGCTTAAACAGTAGAACCTCTAAAGGCACAGCTATCGCATGAAACACACATATTCACACGTTTATATTTATATATTATCTTTTACTTTATTGGTTATAAAATATACAATTACACTCAGCAAAATAAAAGTTACTCTTTTGTGTATCACTAAGGTAATATCACAGTAGGTTATGAATATTATTCTTATTTCAATAAGCCCTGCCCTAAAGAGCAGGCTTTGCTTGTCTTTCTGTGATGTGATGAATGTTTGAATATCCAAGCCTTCAATCTTTTCATTTTCCATTCTGCTTTTTGTCCCAGGTCCCATTTAGACTTTTCTTCACAATTTAGTGTCCTGCGCTGTGCTTGCTGCTGGACAGGAACCCAGTGAGCAATTATTAAGTTATGAACGTGATGCTTTTCAAATATGTGTTGAGGTATTCTATTATATTAAATTGCCCTTTCCAATTTTATTTATATTTTAGCCAGCTTGGAAAAGTATAGCAGAGACTCACAATTCTACCACATACACCGTATGTTCACTTTGTCTTAAAAAACAGTACAATGAAAAAAAAAGCACCCATGTTACCATTTATATATCTGAGAATATTGAGACTCAATGACGACATTTATCAGAGACTGCAGAGTGGATTTGTCTGATTTCTTGCTGGTCTATGCACTCAATGCTATCCACTGAGATCTCTGGCCCAGCCAGGAGCGTTCAAGGGAAGGGGGAAGTGCAATCGCTGCAGCTGCTCTGGTGCTGCTGCTGTCCCTCTACACTGAGCTGAGCCAGTAGAGGGCTCAGCTAGCCAGTAGAGGTGCAGGGGAGCTTCTGGCAGCTAAAGCTTTGGTAGAGCGTTCTCTTCCCAGGAAGTGTTACAGAGACAGATGCTTTCAGGCGATGGAATAATTCTCACACACCTTTATTCCTCTGGATAGGATCTTATATACATTTGGGGTCTGGCAGCCGGTGTGGTGGTGTGGTACTTCCTATTGACTTTGTCTGAGATGTTAAGGATGCCTCTTCTACATATGGAGGGGCTTGGGGGCACTGCCCCTATGTGACTGATGGTCACAGTTCTCTTTATGGGGGGTTGCTATGGTTACATGACAGGGGCCTAGTGTTGGGAGCAGGTGAAGCTCCTACTGCCTCTTTGGGTTCTGGGGATTCCAACCTTACCAGGTTTCCTCTCATGCCCCACAATTTCTTGATTTTAAACAAGACAGCTTGACTACTAAGTCAGTTCCACAGTGCTTGAGAATATTTCCTTACCATTAATTCCACTGACTGATGTCTATTTCCATCCCTACTCTATTTCCCTGTCAAGTACAAGGCATATACTCAAGCCTACAATAGCACCCAGTCTCTGGACCAGTCTGGGGCATTGAGCTGGAGGCTGCGTTTATAATTACATAAGTTAGAATCAGTAACAAAACAATCTGTAACATATTTTTCCAATTTAAAGTAATACTACACTTTAATTTTTGCAGCTTAATAGGAGGGTCACATATTTTGAACTCATCATTCATGTTGTAAAAACACAGTGTATTTTTGCCTTTGTGGGTTTAGACTATGGCGGGCAAGTTTGGATCTTATAATCAAGCACGAGCTGCATTAAGAGCACCCAAAATATTCCATTGACATTGTATCCCAAAGATAATTTATAGAAGCAGGCATATCTGGCAAGAGTTGCAAGGTCTGATTGAAAAGAAATCAGAGCAGAGCAGTGTGTCCTGGGTAATACTGTGTAATCTGATAAGCCGTTCCCAGCCTTCCTCCCCAGCACAGTGGAAAGTATTCCCGTGTTTCCAGGCAGAGATGTGCTGGGGTTTAGTCTAATGCCCAGGACAATTTCATGCCTGGACTTTAGCACAGAGATTTTTTTTTTTAAATCAAGAAACAACAACTGTGTTATTGCCTGCATATACCTCACTCCTTTCAGTGACTAACATGATATTCTTTCAGTTTTCCGAAGGGACTTTGATTGTCGGGGTGGCGCTCCAGGAGAATTGCAGCCCAAGGCTTTTCTCAAAAATACTCAGGATCTCAAAAATACTCACGACAAAGGAATGAACTAACTTCTGAAAGTGAGAATTGGGTATTCTCTTCTGTGAGACAGAAGTTTCTTCTTCAAAACCAGCTCTGTCTATAATTCTCTCTCCTGCTTCTGTGATGGGCCCATCCATGGCTTTTTCTGTCTGTTTCTTCATCTCCCCTACACATTCAGTGTGGGTGCACACATACCATTTTTGTTTCTGTCTCTGCTCCCACCCCTCCTTTACCCTCCTCTATTCCTTTCTCATTTGTTCTGTTGGTCCTAGGCCTTTGCTTCAAGTCCCCCCTGGCCTGGACAAGCAAGCAGTGCATCGCTCATACCAGGTCACCATTGGTAACATACATATTTATGTGCAATAAGCTTTCTTTCTCTGAAGCCCTTTCTCTTTGTACAGTTTTATACAGCTCTCTATACCGGTTCTGGACACTTCACATTTCCAACAACATTCAGGGTTGCTAGGCATTTATTTACAGCTGTCCAGTGAGCATGCAGTGTTCTCTTATAGTGGCTTCCTCCAAGCGACTCCTTGGCCTTTGCAAAGTCTTCCTTAGGTGATCACATTTTGTAAGGTTTTTTTGTTGTATCATTTGTCTCATGTGTCTCAAATATTTTCTAGGAATACAATGGGCTTTTCAACTAATTTTATTAAATCACCCATTGATGAACATATTTTTTATTTTGAGGCATTTTTTGTTTTATGGGTCATATTTTTAACTATCAAATTTTTAACTTATCAAGCATTGTGGAAGATAGACAATAACATGTATGTAGTCCGGGTAATATTTGTTACATTCACTGGTAAAGACTACCATTTTCAAGGTGCTTATATCAGCTTACATTCCCTTCAATATTTACTCTATACCCCAGTTAGAATCTCACATTTTCTGTCTTTTTTAATTTTATGAATTCTGGTAAATATAAAACTCTAAACTATTATAATTTAGTTTTATTTTCCTGATAATTAATGATGTCGAGGTTTTTTTTTTTTTTTTAATGTGTTTGGCCACATAGATCTTTATAGCTTTCTCTGTGTGTGTTTGTCCTAATTAACTATATCTGAATTCTTGAGAGTAGAGTAGATACAGCTCGAGACAGAGATAATGTTATACATTCAGGGTTTAGATGAAAGTTCTTCCCTAGTGTTATCTTCAGCACCTTGTCATCCCTGCTGCTCTCTTTGTAGTGTCTTAGACTGAATAAATATTTAAGTTTTAAGTCATATAACTGTAAAATCAATTTTCCACTTTCGGCTATCTCTTTTGGTCCTGTTTATAATAGTTTTGTTTAATCCAAGTTCATGAAGACTTTCTCCTGAGATTTAAAATTAACCTTTCATATTTAAATTTAGACTTTATCTATCTAATAGATTTTGGGGTGTTTTGGAAGATAGACACCAAGATTCATTTCATTTTTTTTAAATGTACAGATGCCAAAACCATCCTCTTGACATTCTTAGAAAAGATCCTTCTTTCCCTATCATCTTGTGACACATTGAAGGCTTGTGTGCTCCTAATTCTGGATTCTTTTCTGAGTACCTCTGTCTGTCTTCCACTGATTCTATGTCGGCTTAACCAATATAATTTCAGATATGTAGTGATATCTGATAATGTGAGCTCTTAAGCCTTTTCACACTTACCTGTGTTGAACTCTCTTCTTGGGATTTCTATATAAATTTGAGAGGCTTCTTGTCAATTTCTGTAATCATACTTGCTTTGATTTTTTTTTTTATTGTGATTGCATTGAATCTGGGGGGTGGTGAGTAGCTTGGAGATAATTGAATTATTATTGAATGCTAGGTATATTGGTGATGTTAGATATATGGGTAAAGAATTATTGTGTACTTCTCCACTGATGGTTATTTTGAAAAATTTCCTCCTAACATTCTACAATTTTCTAAGAAAAACCTTCTACATAATTCCTTCAACTCACTTCCATGTATCTGATGCCTTGTGCCATTGCAATAGCACCATTTTGATGTTTGTGTCTTGTTATTATTTCTGTACAAAACTGAAAGTTAAAAAAAGTATGGCTTTGTATACTCCCAGCCTTGACAAATGAATTTGTTAGTTTTTATATTTGAAAACCTAATATTTTTTTTGTATTATTGATAGTACACAGTCACTGCATTTGTTGTGTACTTCAAATAGTAATAAGTAACTTTCTTCCATTTCAATTCCTATTTTTCTTTCCTACCACATTTCATGTGACATGCAGGTTAATAGGGAAAGAGCAACAGGCGGGGATAGGGGCACTGTTCCTTATACTGAATCTTAAAGAAGTGTTCAGTGCTTCATCAACAGGCAAGGTTTGCTATTAGGGTTTTATAGCACAGTCAGTATTTTCCCACACATATTGAGCACCTTCTATGTTTCCTTTCTGATACTGTGAAGAATCACACAGATGCTAAAGTAGCATGTGTGCCTGGAGTAATCCCTAGCATGGCGAGGAGCATTATCCTTTCCCACGCTGCATTTGTCAGGATTTTACTGAGGGATTTTGCCTCCAAGCTCTAACCTCATGAGAGAGGTTAGCTGAGGATTTTCCTGTCTTATAATGCCCTTTCGATTTTGCTTTAAAACAACCTTGTAAAATGAGATGAGATGTTTCCTCTTTCTCTTACTTATGTGTATAAGGTTTGTGTTGTTGCTGGTGATGTTAGGCTGACTAAGACTAGAGACGTCTTCATATGGAGGATTTAAACACTATTATAGCTAGGTTAAGCTTGTCTTGAAATTCATCTATTTCATCTAAGTTTCCAAATTTGTTGACATGGGTTCTCCACAAAATTCCCTTACTTTTTTTCTGTATCATCTGTGAAGTCTATGGTGGTATCCTGCTTTTCATTTCTATTGCTGCTATCTTGAATTTTTTTTAATACATTAAAGGAGACATCAACCAGTTCAGAAGGGATGAGTAGGAATTCATCTTTGCATTTGGTAACTTTGCAATGCCTAAGACATCTAAGCTGAATGCAGGAAAATAATTGGATGTGTCATTGGGAATTTGGGAATCTGTGGTGTTCATTTACAGGGTGTCAGATTCTAAAGCCATAAGGCTTGCCCCAAAGGAACTTGAGCTGTGCAAGATGGAGCTCTGAGCCACCATGCAGTTTAGAGAGAAGAGGTGGTGGTGGGGAGACCAATAAGGAGGGCTAAGATGAGACAGCTGGGTAGGTGAGAGGAAACCAGAGGTCTGTGTATATAAGGAGCCATATAAAGACAGCTTTTCATGGAAGAGCATTTAAATGTTGTCAGGAATGCCTGAAAATTGACATCAGGGTTTGGAAATAGGAGTTTATTGTCACCTTGATAAAGATTATGACATAAAACTGTTTAGGCCAGTGCTAAATCTATATAATATAATAAATACAATAATATAGACTTAGGTATATCAGTCTCCATTTTTCATTGTTATTAAATAATGTATGTTTATTGTATAAACTTTTGCAATTAGAAAAAGGTATTTAAAAAAGAGAAAACAAACACTTGTAACTAAAGCAGAACAACAAACTAAAAAAAAAAAAATGTTGTCAGTTCGAAACACACCAGTGTGGAGCATCAGTTGAGGTGGGGAAAATAGAGAGGAACTGATGTTGGCCACTTGATGGATTCACTGAGATGGTGAGAGAAAAGAAGGTATTTATGGTGACCCAGGGGTAGGCTATGTGTGACTCTTCACTCAGTGTCTCTTGTACTTCCTCAATATTGTTTCAGGAATATATTTATTTTGTGAAAAAAAGTAATTTTCCAAATTAAAAAACCAAGGTTTCACATGAGGTTGACTTAAAGATAGGTTTATAGCAAAATAACTCTTCTAAAATTAACATTGGGGATTTGAATATTTTTAAATTATAGGTGAAAATGGGGCCTCATCATTCTTGGTGGCTGAGTTGCCATGATATAATTTTTTTCTTATTTTAATGCATATTTCATCTTACAGGATTATTTCTGTAAGGCATAGTGATGCATGTCTGTAGTACCAGCCTTAGGGAAGCAAAGGTAGAATAGCACCATGAATTTGAAGACAGCCTGGGACACACAGAAAGATACTGTCTCAAAAATAATTACTACTTAATTTAAGTGTATTTTGAATTCTTTTGGGGACAGAGTCTTATTAAGACTAGTGTGGAACATGATGGTTATCTTGTTTTAGTCTTCAAAGAGTCAGGTCTCTAGGTAGTACTCCATGATATTTTGTATAATTCCATAAATAAAACAAAATAGGTGATTTAAAAAAAGATAATCTTAAAATTGTACCTTTGGTTAAAATTCCTTGTCCCAGGAAGAAGGAAAATGTGTGAAACTTTATTTGCATAATTGTATTTCTGTATTAATTACCTCTTCTGGTACCTTTCAATCTTACAAAATTCTGTTTTGAATTAAGTCTTATGTAAAGAAGGCGAAAGAGTTAAGTCTTTAGAAAGTGTAAGTCTTTTTCAATAAGCATTTGTATGTTGTATGAGAATCTAGTGTCAGCAATGAGATTTACATTCTTACCCATGCGGTGATAACTAACCAGCTCTGCTTTTAGCTCCCAGCCTCCCTTTATGTGATACTGTGTTTTTCACTTGTGGAACTCTACTGTAATGACACTGTAATGTGGTGTCACTGTTGCCTCTATGTGGCCATGAACGTCCCACTCCATGATATCTTGAAAGCTCCAATAAAATGGAGAGCAGTTCTGACCCAGTTTCTTCTGCTGATTATTTTGGGATTGGTTTGGTTGGTTTAGGAATGGGGTGACTTGTTTCTCTAAGGACTTCGGAGTGAAACACTAAATTCTATTTTTTTTTTTTTTTTTTTTTTAAAAAAAGAAGTACACTGTATTCAAAAAAAAAAAAAAAAAAAATACACTGTAGCTGTATTCAGACACACCAGAAGAGGGCATCAGATCACATTATAGATGGTTGTGAGCCATCATGTGGTTGCTGGGAATTGAATTCAGGACCTCTGGAACTGTAGCCAGTGCTCTTAACTGCTGAGCCATCTCTCCAGCCCCTAAATTCTTTCTGGAACAATAAATTCCTGTCCCATTCTTCATTTGATCCACCACAGCAGGCTTTTCTTCCTCCTAGGTGTTGAGGCTGCAGTTGTAAGAAACATCCTATATAAATGGTGTTCTAAGTGAGGTGTGGCAAGTATGGTTTTTTAAAGCAGAAAACTAACATCTTTGGTTGAATGTAGCTCGAAAGGAAGATAGCAAAGGTATGAGACATATAAGACAGCTGCAAGTTCATAATCTCTGTATAATTAAAGATAAGTTGTGTGTGCACATAAAAATGACCAGACCATGACATGTGTCGGAGACAGTAACTACTGTGACAGTTCATACACTTGGGCAGTGGTGTGGTAAGCTACCTTGGCTAGGGAAAGCTGCCCGAGAACTGTGAATATGTCTTGATAGATTCAGTCAAGTGACAGTAAATACCAGGGATTAAGGCTGAGACAGAGATGATGACCATGGGAACCTGTCTAAGGTATAGGTAAAAAAAAAAAAAAATTAGAAAAAAATTTTGTACATGTCAGCATTTCCAAAACTGTAAGAATAAGGTTCTATCCCAAACCAGATCTTTCTTAAAGAGAAATATTGTCACAAAGATGTTATAATATTTTACAATTCAATTATTTTTCCAGTATTCACTGATCCATCCTCCCACGAATGTAACACAGAAACAATCTGTTTCCCATGAGAAAAAAGCTTAATAATAGGTGCAGAAAAACTGTTATCAGTGGGGCATATGACCGTCAGCCTTGGTCTGTGAGGCCTCTGATTTCATAGCATCATATCTCTGATTCTTTTGACTCCAACAAGGAGGAATCCTGGCAGCATGGGTCATGGCTTTGAAACACTGGCTCTGGAGTTAGACTAAGTGTGAATCCTGACTTCATCAATCACTAGCTGAGTGATTTTGGACATTTTACTAACTGCTATTACTTTATTTTATTTTATTTTTGACAGTAAAGTGATAATGGCATTTACCTCATTGTTCTTTGGGTATTGAATGAAGTAGTCTATAGGAAATATATAGAAATATGTTTTAAATGTTGATGATTTTTCACATTTGCATAGGAACAATTTTGGTGCCTTAAATTTGAGTCTATAATCCCAAATGTGTATTTTATCTTTGTCTTTTTAAACAAGAAGTAATAATAAATTAATATATGTATCTCATTTTATTAAAAATATTAATTATTAGAAAGCATCCTATTTTAAGTAAAAGCAAAGTGAGGACAGTTTGTTATTTCCAAATTTCTTTTTTTTAAAAAAAAATAATTAAAACAACAGTAACATGTGAAACACTTATTAATGACTTACTATGTGGCAGGCATCAGACAATATCTCATTTGTGAGCTTACACTGTTTTAGCATGGAAACTATCCTTTAAGAGGTCTGAACAATCTGGCCACACCCTCATCGAAAGAAAGAGCAGAATATGAAGGCCAACCTGGGCATTACGATTTCCAAGACCCTTCACCTTTGCTGTACTACCCAGCTGAGTTATGGTGACAGCACCAAGGTGCTCCTTCTCAAACCACAGATTTGACAGAAGACCAGCCAAAACTGTCTGGTTTACTTTAGGCCAAATTGTGAATGGTTTTAAATGCAAAGAAATTAACATAAAATATCTATGTTGATCACTCTTAAAAAATATTAATCTGCTTATGGATCTGGGGCATTATCACATTGAACATACACTCTACTGACTGCTGATTTATTTGTGTCAGACAGATGGTCAGTAAAGCACTTGGCATAAGGCCAAGGTCAGGAGCAAACAGTATACAGAGAGTAGCTGTTGTGTTTATCTGACCTCATTTGAGAGACTTGTCAGACTAACCACCTTATTGCAGGAATTTTGCCTGGTCTTCATGCACTTCCCTCAAGATGCTAATGCAGGTCACCTGCTCACTGACTTCCCTGATGCGCTGTGTGATTACTGAGAATTAATTGTGCTTGCTCCCAAACTCACTGTCAATTATTTCTGTCATTTGCATTGTGCAATCTAAGTCTGCTGGTTCACGAATGGAAGTAGCTATTTCTATACAAACTTTGCTGACTGTTTTGGATATATTTGATAACATCAAGTCATTAAAATTATGTTATTTTTGGGCAAGCTTATTTAAACGGTAATAAATTCTTATAAGAACCTGAAAGATTCTGTACTCAGATTTCTGTCTAAGGTGTTTTTTCACTTTGCTTTTCCTTTGTGAGAGGGAACATTCATAATCACGGCGTTCATCTACATTTCCTCTAAAAGGAGAAAGAAAGAGGGCAGTTTGCATAGTAAACACAAGCAGGTATAGTCAGCTTTGTTTCCTGTTTCTTCAAAACTTGTTATAATGTATATTTAGAAGGGGCCCCTTGTTTGGTTTCTATTTACAAAAGTAGAAAATGAGAGGTGAAAATCTGTGTTTTTACTTACAGTTGTTACTTTTTTATTTTGTGAAGTGCCCCCGTTTGTTACTGAAGACACGAGACCCCTGTGGTTGATGTGGACTTCTATTAATGCCAAATTTCAGATTTAGAACTTTTTTAGTTTAGAAACTATAAATTATTCATACACTATCAAGCTTTTAAAACCCTATTTATGACAGGACGGGATTTTGCCAATCTCAGCTGAAGCAGTCTAAATAATTTATCTTGTGTTCCTTCAGTGTACAATACACACTGTAGCCCAGGAAATGTTAAGTAAGGTTTATTTCCCGATTTGCTATGCTGAGGTCAGAGAGTTAAACTCTCAGACATTCCTGTAACACTTCCTGGTTCTTTGACTTCTCACTGTGTGCTTGTTAAAATTTCATATTGTGCCTTTTCTTTCATGACATTTTCTTTGTATTGAATTTTTTTCTCCCTTCCTCCCTCCCTCCTTCCCTCCCTCCCTCCTTCCCTCCCTCTCTCCCTTTCTCCCTCTCTCCCTTTCTCCCTCTCTCCCTTTTGCCCTCCCTCCTTTTCTCCCTCCCTACCTCCCTCCTTCCCTCCCTCTCTCCCTTTCTCCCTCCCTCCCTTTTTCCCTCCCTCCTTTCCTCCCTCCCTTTCTCCCTCCCTCCCTCCTTTCTTTCTTTCTTTCTTTCTTTCTTTCTTTCTTTCTTTCTTTCTTTCTTTCTTTCTTTCTTTCTTAGAATCCTTCTGTCTTATTAATTATTCCTCCGACATTTCTGCACATAATACCAGAGCATATAAATAAGACAGTACCTTTGCCTCCCTGTCTCCCCCCTCTTTCTCTCTCTCATCACCTAGCTTCTCCTCTCCTTCTTCTCCTCTCCTTACTCCTTCTCTTCCTCTCAATACTCCTTCCCACTTAGCTCCTCCTACATATCACCCTTCCTGTTAAAATAAAACTTTTCTCTCTAAATACAATTAGAGCATAATTATGCCTATTTGTATCAGTGAGGTACAAGATAGTCCTAATACCCAGTCCATCATTTTGTTGACTAACCAGAACCTCTGTCATCTCCCCTAACTAAAACACTTAATTCTGAACCTGGCTTTTTTCTTGGCTTTAGAATGAATGTCAGCTGAAAACCATCCACTCAGATCTTTTCTCTCAAAGTAAATAGCCAGGATTGGCTATGAGACTATAGGTTTTCAACCCCGTCAGAAATCCAGAATGACTGAGTTAACTGAAATTATGGGAATATCCTGCACTTTTTGAACCCAATCTGGTGATGAACACTTTATTTTCTATTTCTATTAGTTTGATTTTTTAATTTAGATTTTATGCACAAATGAGGGCCTGCCATAGAAAATTTTTTTTTTTTTTTTTTTGGTAGTTAGGTTCTTTTCTTTGTCTTTCTTACATTAATCAATCCCAACTTTGACATATATTGTTCTCATTCTCAGACAGTTTCTGCAGTTTTCTTCTTAATCAGGGACTGAGACCTTGTTTATCATCTCTCAGTCTTTGAGTCAGGAATCCCAGCATGGTATCACTAGGTCCTCACCTCAGGTTCCTCAGGTTGTCTTGAATCTATCGGCCGGGCAATAAGTCCTTCTCACCTGAAGGCTCAACTAAGGAAGATCTGGGTCCACGTTCATGTTGCTGCTTGTTAGTAGGACTAAGTTCCTGGTGTATTGTTGAAAAGAGGCCTCTGTCAGCTTCTCGTCATGTGAGCCACCTACAACAACAGGAGTCCTCCCTTATAGTATACCAGACAGATACAGATGGCCAGATAGAGCTAAGGGAATGATAACTAACCAAGGAAGTGATGTCTCAAAACATTTGTCACATTGCATTTTTTGAAAGGGGAGGGGCTTTCACTGAATTCAACCTATGGTCAGGAGAAGATGACAACACAACGGATTTAAAGATGAAAGGCATAGCTCATTTGCAGCCATCTTGGGGGCTGCCTACCACAGACAGTTTTTTTTCCAGTGTATCTTGTTAACTTCCTGAATTTAGTGTGATCTTGTTTTATGTTGATTTTTATTAGGGTTCCAAATAATACAATCAGTTCTTCATAAACAACCAATTTGGGTATTTGAAAGTCAAATACGCTTTTGTGAGTATTTAAACTCTTTTTGGTCATTGTCCTTTAATGTAAAAACAACTCTTACATATTCTTGATATTAAATAACTTAAAGTATATGACATGAGCATGTTTTATGTGCATGTGCTCTAGCATTTTACAGAAAGGAGTAAATCACATACAGATTATGAAGTGTGTGTGTGTTCTTCCTATGGACCCAGAGGGAATCTACATATTTCTAAACTTGATTTTGAAGCCCACCACATTACAACCTTTCTTTCTTCTGTGTTGTTCAGTGTGAAGACAGCAGAGTTCTTAGACCTCCAACAGGTCTCATGCCTTATCCCCACTTCCAAAAGCATCAGAGATGAATTATTGTATAGAACATTGCTAGGGATCATAGCATTTATGTTTGCTTCTAAAGTTTAAACCATGTCCTGTGACTTGCCAATCAGTTGATTTTGTCAGATAAAAATTACCAAACAAAAATTACTGTACAACAAATATGTAGATATTATCATAGAAATTAACCCTGAAAAATTATTTACAATTTCCTTCATTAACTTACACTCTCCCCCACCCCTACCTATTACTATGCTTCTGGGATTCCTGTACTTAGTTTTCATCTCTCTCTCTCTCTCTCTCTCTCTCTCTCTCTCTCTCTCTCTCTCTGGCAGTTTTGCTCACATATGAGATAAAATTTTCAAGTTTATCTTGCATGTTAAGATGTTAACAAGTTTTCTCATGCATGTTAACAATGCATTTCCATCTGGAGATCTATTTCTTGTTTGATGAGATTATAATGCTGGGTTAAAACTATTAAATATATGAGAAAATACAGACCACTCAGTTCTTACAACTCGAGCTTAATCAAAACCATGAAAGAAAAACACAGAAAAGATATGCACATTTTTTTCTTTCATGCCCCTGTAAAAACTGGAGTAATTTGATCAGAACTTAAAATATTGAGACAATTTCTATGTCCTACAGGAGTTATATAGATTCAGAGATCGCCCCTATGTGCTTTCCTTTCCATCTTTGTGTGTCTAAATTATTTCCTCTATGCTAATGAATCCTCAGTCTGTAGTTTTTTGCCTGGTTCTAGATAGATTCTATCCAATCTATGGTTTATTTCCCATCACCTACTGTGGTGATTAAAACCTGACTCACACCAAGCCATACTCATAATCTTGTCACTCTTCTTCATTTTTGTCATTCTTGCTCGAAGCTTTGTGAAGTCAGTACAACTGCTGCAAGCAAATGTGCAAAACATAAGCTTTCGCTTATTTTCACATAACGAAAATGGCATTGAAAGTTTACCTCATGCATCCTTTTTCTTTAGTGAGTCTCATCACTTCTAAGAAAGTTCAGCCACTTTGATCATTTCTGAATTACTAAGCAACCAATTTGATGATTCCTCAATCATTTGTGTTTAGTATTATATATTTTATATTAACATCTTTGTACAGATAAACATATATTTAATATTTACTGATTTATAATTTTTATTTCTCCCTCTTCAATGAAATAAGGGGATGTCTCTTTTTTTTTTTTTAAAGATTTATTTATTTATTTTATGTATACGAGTACACTATAGCTGTCTTCAGACGCACCAGAAGAGGGTATCAGATCCCATTACAGATGGTTGTAAGTCACCATGTGGTTGCTGGGAATTGAATTCAGGACCTTTGGAAGAGCAATCAGTGCTCTTAGCCACCGAGTGATCTCTCCAGCCCACCCCCGATTTAAAGATTTATTTATTTATTTTCTGTATGTGAAAGAGATGTCTTGACATGTTTCAGGCAGCTATCCACTGAGACGTGTGATTCTCTCACCATGCTTGAATATTGGCAACAATTTTTACTTTGACCGTGATGTCTTTGCTACCACTACAGCGTGGGAACTGATATCACTTGCTGCTGTCACAAACTTTTATGACTACACATGGCAGTTAGATCAACCAACTCTCTTAAATAACTGCTGTGCAAAGATCTCTCTTCAGGACTACTGAAATGCAGGACCATCGTGGAGGCCTTATGTATCTGAGATGTCAGAAGCCTTGATGCCAAGTCTTCCTAAGATGCTTAGTCACACACTCTGCCTTTGCATTCTAGGGAGAGGGAGGAGTTGCCTATCGTTTTGGCTCCTTTCGATTCGTAAGCCTGAGGCACGGGGGTGGTGGTGAACTTGTATACAAAGTTGTAATCCTGAATTTCTAAGTTTTCATTTGTAAAGATTTACTTATGCATTTATCTGTGGTGTTGGAGTGGAGATGTGCACATGAGTACAGTCGCCCACAGGCACCAGAAGATGGTGTTAGATTTCCTAGAGCTGGAGTTATAGGCAGGCATAAGCCACCAGATGGACATACTGGAAGCTGAACTTAGGACCTCTGCATGTGTCGTCCATGTTCTTAACTAATGAGCCACGTTTCCAGCTCTGAATCTCTAAATGGTTTATTCTATATCTTAGCTTCCTTCTTTTCCAGATATGCAAGAAAACAACTTCACTACCATTTCTCCTGAGAACCTCCTGTGTATATGTACTTAGACTACAGAGCTCTGTTGTTGATCTGTTTAAAGTAGAGGATTTAGTGTCTCTCTCTTCCCATCACTTTTTGATTTCCTGATGTCTCCTTGTCCAAGTGAAGATGAGTCATGAGATCAGGTATAGGTGGAGGAACATTTAACAGTACTCAGTGCATCTGAAATTTGGCCTCATCTTTATCCCTCTTTACTTACTGGGTTTTAAAACCAGTATCAAGACTTTTCTCTTCTCTACTAACTCTTATTTGTCACTTCCCCTCCACTTTGAGGGCTATTGCCTCGGTCAAGACTGTCAAACCCCAGGATCCCTGTAGGGGCAAGGGTGTCTTGATGGAATATTTGCACTTCTAACAATCTGAATTTGCCGCCTGCATTATATTATGGACAGTGAATTTTCTTTAATGTCACTTTCATTATTTTACTCTTTAAAAAATCTTATCACAGTTTCCCTCTGGGTACAGTCCAAGGAAGGCCATTGCTTGGTTTCTAGGCTACAGTTTATCTACAAAATTTTGTCTTACCAGTTTCAGAAAGTCGTTTTTGAATTGTTTGCCTTCATTAGTTACATTAACTCTTGCCTTCGGATTTATGACACATTTCTTGTGACTACTGTCAGCCCCTCTATTTCTCGTTATGGAAGCAACTTCGCTCATTTCTCAAGCTCTACTGTTACCTGTTCCTGGTGAAGGTGATTCAAATTGGTCTTCATTGCTTTAGTCAGTGTTTTTTTTCAACTTTCCTAAACATTAGGATCACCCTAGGGAGTAGGATTCGTTCTGGAAAATTCTAATGACCAGGTCACATCCAATACCAAGAAAATTAGAATGTCTCAAAGTTGAATCTATTCATGAACATATTTAAAGATACCCAGGTGATTTTAATGTGCATAAAAGTTTGTTTTTTATCTGTGAGGGTATACTTTATCTGTACCATAACTTTGTACTTGGCTGCATTTGATTCAATATGGGCCAAGTGTAGGAGGAGCTAAGGTGGGAGGAGTAAGGAGAGGAAGAGGAGGAGCTAGGGAGAGTGGTGATGTAGGAGCTATGGAGAGCCATATAGGTATGGAGAGCAGTCGTGGGTAAAAACTTTTATTTACATTAGCTAATTTGGAAACAACTCTCTTTGTATGGGCATATTGTTATTGAGCATTACTAAATATATAAAGCTTTTGAGTAATATTTAAGCATTAGAGTCTATTTTTCTTACTGAGCCATCATGGATGGCGGGACATCTGGGCAATGCCCAGCCTTTCGGAGACAGTGTGGAAGATTGGCAGAGACATCTCCCACACTGGCGTCTTGTGGGTGGCAGGGCTGGTGTTTCTGGCTGGCCGTTTCTAGCTGCAGCATACACGTGGCCTCTGGCCACAGAACATGGCGGCTGAGCTAGGCAGAGCCACCGCAGATTAGATAGTCGGCTATACCAGCAGCCCTGATTTAAATAATTATTTCAACAGCCAAGTTATTTTCTTATGGTTCTCATTTACATGGTAATTTCCAAATATAAAGAAATGAGTTTGGGATGATCAAATTAGACTTGTTGGATTGCAGCCAGATCCCTTAGTATTCCTACTGTTACTGCTGTTGTGAGGATCCGCTTTGTTACTCAGAATACTTTTGGTGCCAAATGTTGGGATTTGGTTCCCTTTGTTGCCCAAACCAATTTTCCAACAAATTTCAAAACAATTTGGTATCTTACACTTTAACTCAGTTCTGACATTAAGTTTGCAGAGTTACTTCAGACCCTATAGTTTGAGTGATTCAACCATACTTCCGGTGCTAATTGCATGACTGTGTGACTATAAACAACCCTCTTCTGTTCAAGAAGTCAGGAAGTACATATAACTCTGTTACTCACTTTACTTGGGTTCTTTCCTGCGGGGTGGTTAGCTCGTGCATGTGGGTGAGCATGATCTTGTTGGGCTGTTGTGGTTCCCGAGGGTCTGCCACCCCAGTAGGCTAGAACTGCTGCTCTGGGCAGCGGAAGTGCTGGATTTTGACTGAGTTCACTGCGTGCGGTGCCAGGCAGATGCTGTGGGGCTCCTCCAAGGTGTGGGGACATCTCAGTTCGAAGTCCCATGGGGGCAGGGTTTTTGAATTGGTCCCGAGGTGGCCTGACCCGGGAGACCAGTGGTCTGTCCTTGGACTCCCAGATGCCAATGAGAGAGCCATGGAAGAACAGAGACTAGAGGTGTGTGGGACTGGCCTGCAGCTGAGAGGAATGAGGAGGGGAGAAGCCCGGACAGCACCTCACGGGAAAGAGACTCTTTGTTACAGCACTCGTTTGGCTTGTTCAAGGCTGGCTTGCTTGAGTTGACAGGGCTCTGAGGCAGGACACAAGAGAAGTCCTCAGCAGGCGATTAGGCAGCTGCAGCGGCTTGGCTCATTAGTTAGAGGCCTTTTCCATGGTGGGCCCCCAAAACCATGGAAGTCCATGGTTTTATGAGCTTTATTGTCATGGCGGATGGTAGATGAATCTGGTTGCACCCTCCCCCCCCTCCCCCTCCAAACTCAGGGCAGACCTGAGTTAAACAGGGAGGGAGGAGGATCTGGGGAGGAATGCTTAATTGGCTGCGCCCCCTGGCCTTTAGGTATCTCATTAGTATGTAGATCTCTTGAGGCCCTAAGCCCTGTAGTCACGCCTTCTACCTCTGGAGGGGCTGGTAGGGGCGTTGCCTTATGTGACTGAAAGGCGCAGGTCAGTGGAGGTCTTTGGCTGCGTGTCAGGAGTCTGGAATCTGGAAGCGTGGTGAAATGTATTTTGTCCTTTGCAGGGTCTCTGGCCATTTCTAGCCAGTGCTCTACCAGAAACCAAGCCATCCTTTCATGGTCCCACACTTTCCACACGGAAGTATTAGGAACAAAACGGAAGCGAACATACTAGAAATATAGGTAAGGCTTTAAGGGGGTGGGGGAATGAGTACCTTGCAAATGGAAGAGAGCTGGTGCTGAAACACCAGGACGGACCGGCAGCAAAGGAAGAAGCAAGCCTTTCTTGTCTAGTTGGCATGGATGGGAGAGCAGTTATCTCACTTGAAGGAACTCAGAGCTTAAGAGCAGAGGAGCATGGAAGAGTCTCTGAATTATTTGGTGACCACTACTGTTCAAATGGCAGGGGGCAGAAGACCTGATCTTACAGGCAGTATGCAAAAAAGTAACTCAGACAGCTGTTAGCATAGCCTGCAGTCAGAGGACTTATATCTATAACAAAGCTACAGAGAAACTGAATAAGGCGTCTTTCAGGTATGTGGCTTCCATAAGTAGTGATCTTTATGTCAGGGAGGAGCAACTCCAGCTAGCGGGTATTTAGGTTTTATAATAACTTCGGGTATATTATAAAAGATACAAATGAATAGAGACACTGGAAAGATACACAAGGAGATACGTGGGTGTCAGGAAACCAAACCAAACCAACTGAGTAGCCCCAGGTAAGTTATGATAAATAACAAAGATGCTTCTCTCATGAAGCACTCATGGAATCCCAAGGGTTTTTAGGCCAAGTGTGGTAGCATGTGGCTGCAACAGCAGCTCCTGAAGAGGCTGAGGTCGGAGAATCATAAGCTCCAGTCTTGCCTGTTACCCAGTGGGCTCGGGTCCCAACAATTTAGTAGGAATTTGTCTCAAAATAAAAATACAAATAGCGAATAACTGTAGATCTAGTTCAATAGAGGAATACTAACTCGACTAGCAAGGTCTTAGGTTCAATTTCTGGGTGCATGTACAGACACACATACACAGACACACATACACAGACACACAGACATACACACACAGACACAGACACACACACACACAGACCGACAGAAAGGATGGGTGCAGGGCTTTAGAAACTCTTCTAGGAATTGAGAACAAAGACTATGTATATGCCTCTTATATACATATACATCTTTATCCCCTTTACCCCATCTCAGGGGAAGAGGGAGCAGCTGGAGGCAGAGTCATGTCTAGGGTAGTAGCTTGAGTAATAATGATCCCGCGGGCTCATATATTTGAATATTTCGTCCTTGTCCTCAGTTGGTGGAACTGTTTGAGTAAGATTAGGAGGTGTGGCTTTACTGCAGGAGATGGTGACTGGGGGTGGCTCATGCCTGCATATGTTCTTTGGCCAACCTTGGGCTCCTTGTCTAATATTCAAGAAAACGAAAGCCTAGCTATTTTGCTTTGCACAGAGACAAATTTCTTCAAGGAAATTTAGAGTTCCCTGTAGAACCAGGCTGAGGTCACTCTTCCCAGGACTTGGTCAGAAACTCTTTTCTTGGCTTGCCTTCCTCTTCTGCTTCCTCCTTGCCTCATATCTCCAGAGAGCACAGTCTGAATAAATCACTTCCTCATGAACCCTTACTTCAGAATTGGCCTCTTGGGAACCGAAGAGCTTATCTTTCCTTCAAAACACAATAGTGAGCACATACACAATTCAATGAAGATTTATTACACTGGGAATTCTCAAAATAAATAGAAATACAACTTACCAAAATGCTAGTTGAAGGTACTGAAATATAATACATTCAGGGTTTCTCTATAGAATTACATATGCATTCTTAAATGCAATTTAAAAAATCCTGCACATATTCAAATCTCAGTTGAGTAGGAAATAATGGACTAGGTAAAATTTAATCAACAATACATATTTAAAAATATTTGTGGTATAGTTTGGTGTCAAACTGTAGTGTCAAGGCAATTGCCTGTAACTATCACAACTGATTAACACAGCAGAAAACTGGGTATCAAATCTCATATATTAGAATGTTAATAGGGATGATAAACACACACACACACACAGATACACACACACACAGCCATGTATGTAAAGACCTTGATTGGCATTGAGATTCTAAAACCATTTTATAATGATTCTTTATACTTCATTTTATAAATGGAGTAAGTTTTACACTTAGCCTAGCAGAAGTTAGTTTTATGGATGGAGACAGAGCTGGAAGACAAAAGGCAGAGGAGAAACACCAAATTGGTCATTTTTAAACTATTTCTCTTGTAAGGTGGGGACAGGAAGTGAAAAAAAAAACTAATAAAATAATTGATTGGTCAAAATCAGGTTACCCCAAGGACATTTTGATTTTCTTTTTCTTTTTTGGTGAAGATTAAAGCAGAGGGAAGTTCATTATCATGTTAATTGAAATTGGCCAGTTTAGAAAATGTGCTTGCTACCTCTTGTTCTTGAAGGTCAAAAGACAATTTAGTTGTAATTTGTTAATGTGGAACTTCAGGATAGGTGACTCCATTTTAAATTTTAGCCTACTTTTGGGAGGCTCTTCTTTTACAATAATTACCTCTAGTAATTTCTATTTTACGGGAATGTTTTTTCCCTGAACCGAACATTCAGATAAATACACAGAGATAAAAACAAATGGGTAATGTTGGTCTCTTTTCATTTCACTCCCGAAGTGTAAAGACCACAGATGTCTAGTGCTTCAGGCAAAGGGCGGACTGTCACAGTATGAACTAGCTATTGTTTCTCTCTCTCTCTCTCTCTCTCTCTCTCTCTCTCTCCTTACTCCCTCCCTCCTTCTGTCCTCCTCCTTTCTCTTTCTTTCTTTCTTTCTTTCTTTCTTTCTTTCTTTCTTTCTTTCTTTCTTTCTTTCTTTCTTTCTTTCTCTCTCTCTCTCTCCCTCAGTTTTCTGTTCTCAAAACCTGGAGCTGTCTCCCACCCTGCTGACTCTCCATCCCTTCTGCTCTGTCATGTACCATAGAGTTGATAAAGACTTCAGACATTTTTGGTTCTCCATGTCAGCTTCCTGGTCTTTTGGGTCCACTGCAGAAAATATTAGGAAGATTGGATGTCACAAGGGAGAGTGATGTGTCTGTCTGTCTCACTGTGGCTTTGGTGGCAGGAACTACATCTCTTCTGCTGCATCAGCTCCCACTCCCACCCAACCTGACTGTGCCTTTGGTCCAGCTTCCATCAAGTAATTATTGTCCTTCAAGGCCAATGACAGTCCTGGCTTCCTGCTGCCCTCAGTGTGAGGTTTCTATTCTCCTACTTGGTAGATTTAGGGTAGGGTAAAGAAGAGATGAAAAATGGGAGAATGTGGGGCTCACAGGGTGAGAGGTTGCCATCTTTCTATGAGATTGTCAAGGCTTAAGAAAGGGGGCAATGATTTATTTCCTAGCTCTTTGTCTCCTAAGTCAGTTTCTCTATGAGTAAAGCAGTGGATGGCTATACAGTGATAAGAAAGGGAGAAGTCAACTGCCATACAGTCTACTCTGCCCTCAGAAGTACAAGAATGTGCCAAGTGTGTAACGTCCTCACTGGCTGAGTGAGTGAGGAGAATGGAGGTTGGACTTGAGTTATCTCTCCATCTGTCACCATAGAGTCAGTTCAGTGGCTACAGGGAGAACTCTAGGAAGAAGCCAGCAGGGGAAGTTGATGTAGGGAGAAGATGGCTGTAGTTGGGTCTACCATGTAAGGGAGACCATCCAGGGCCCTCTGAACTGATCTATTCTGGACACTTGCTACCTGGAGGGCAACTGCTGGTAGGTGGTGTTGTGCACACCAATGTCAACAGCCAACAGAGGGTTCTAGGACAAAAAGAAGTCGAGTCAAGTGCTTGTTTTGTCCTTTTTCCTCAATTCCACCTCCACTCATTAAAGAAACTAATTTTTTGATGAGAATGAAGATAGGAGCAGAAGTTGACTGTCCCTTTAGCTGTCACATGCAAGACTAGAAGGGTTCTAGATTGTTTTTTTCAGATTAGGGAATATCTGCATATATACAATGAGGCATCTTGAAGATGAGAATCATTTCCAAACACAAAATTAGTTTATATTTCACACATATCACACACACACACACGGCTTGAAGGTAACTTCACATAATATTTAGTGCGCATAATAACTGTGCACTTTGATCTGCTGTAATAGATCAAATGTGCAATCTACTACTTTTGGCATCTTGTTGGCCATATTTAGAAAAAATGGCTTTGGTTTTTTATTTTAAATTCCTGATTTTCTGATTAAAGATTCTAAATGCATAGTGACTACAAGATTTTTGGAGTGGAGGAAGAGGGTCAGGCCGGATCTCCTACATCACCTGTGTCATATGCTTGGACTATGTAAGATGATAAGATGTGTGCCCATCTGACAAATTATCAGATGCCTGATGCATCTTTCTGCCGTGGATGGAAAAGCACAAATTCAACAGTGACGTAATTAGGCAATTTGAATTATTTCTGATTAACATTCTAGTGAGTCTCCATGGCTCAGCCAAAAGTATAGCTCCTTTATTTGCTGCTACAGGGGAAAAAATGACAGAAGCAATGTAAGAGAAGGTTTGTTTGGGGTCTCAGTTTGAGGATCTAGTCCGTCAGGGCAGGAAGTGTTGGCAGCCAGAGTATCTCTTAGCTGGCCATTTTGTATCCTCAGTACCAGGCAGAGAGGGGTTAGTGCTGTTGTTCACTTTGCTTTCTTTGTATGTAGTTGTACAACTCAGCCCACGTCATGGTGCTGTCTATGTTTACGGTGGGTCTTCCCACTTCAGTGCACTTGATGTAGAAATGCCCAGAGCTTTGCTTCCATGATGATTCTCTATCCCCTCAAGTTGACAATCAAGATTAACTACAGCAGATGGTTACTGTTAAACCATCAGATCATCAACAACGGAGTTCTCTGGATAGCATCTATGGACCAGTGACATAGATTTTTGTTTTTTTTGTTTTCTATCACCCTCAATTTCTCCCCTTTTGATTCCTTCTTACAGCCAGGCTTGGCATTTCTGCTTTCATCTTGTTTGCTTTTCCTGGAATCTAGAGTAGAGAGTATAGAATTCAATTTATTCAACTATGTATAACTGTGTGCGGTTCATTGATCACTATTATATTCATGCAGAATATGAGTTTGCCCCTATATCTTCATCTAATTATGGACTAGTGGTACATAGGGAGTTTGAAGCTGTATCGTATACACCCAGCACTATTGCTTTGTGATATGATGTGATTGCTCTGCTTTGACTATTTTTGCTATGTGACTTGTGAGAAGCCTTTGTGAACATTCGTCTGTTCACGTCCCTCAGCTGATGACTTTATTTCGTAGAAAATATGGATGACTGAAAGAATTTCTCATAATCTTCTGGCTTTGCTTACTGCCCTCCTGTCTTACACCCGAAGTAGCAAATGATAAGGGCCCCTTTGTTATCACAAAATATGTAAAACACTTCCATTTTTGGCTGTTTGAGGGAGAGCAAAACAAAAATCCTCGAATTTCCACTAGATGTCGCTATTAGAATGCAAACGACTTAATTTATCTTCGGTCATAGTATATATCTCCATAAAATCTTCATTTTGAAATCCATCTCAGCATGTTATTTTGGCTTGTCAAGCAGGTCTGCTTCCTGCTGAACTAATGGATTGGGATGATGTAGTATTTAGGGAAAAGATTACCCAATGTTTCCCAAGAGTGCCTAGTGGACTCTAGGCACAACAGCCAAGAGACATTTTATCCACTTCTGATTCTAGCCAATTCTTACCTGACATTTTTGGTACCCTTACACTTCTCCATGGACATGTAGGGGAGATCCCACAGAGACAATATCCCCGTGCATCGCTTCTCTGCCCAGTCCTGTGTGCTGACTAAGGAAGCTGACGCCCTCAGCAGATTGCTGATCATTGCCAGCTAATTCATCAGTGATGCTTTATCCAGCGGCTTTTAAAGTGCCATTTCTGGACCAGCAGCATCATTTGAGATTCCTTAGAACTGTACGTTCCCCGAGTTCTCCCCAAACTCCCTAAATGGGAAATTCTGGGGCTGGACCACCGCAGCCTGCACTTCCACAGGCTTCCAGGTAGATCTGATGTTCACAAACCTTAAACATGGTCTTAGGGCTTTCCTCTTCACAAACCTCCCCTATTCTGTTTGAACTGACATCGCTCTTGAAAGCCCTTAAAGAACAGCCTCAGAGGTGAACAGGTGGGTGGGGTATTTGAACGCGGGTGTGTCCTCCCTGTCCTATTGAGAGGCTGCCTCTGCCATTTTATTCTGAGTGTGTCACCTCGGAGTACAGCCTCCATTGCAGAGGACTCCTTGAGCCCGTGTCTCGTGTGTAAATGAGGAGGCTGTGATTAGTCATTCCCGTTTCTTTTGGAAGGAAGAGTGAAATGTTCAGGAAAGCCGCCAGGTGGCAGCCTGGTTCCTAAGCCGTTCCTCTATTACTGAAAGGCACTCTCTGGATGTTCACTGTAGTCAAAGAAAGGCAATCCAACAGCAGTAGTCATTTACTGACTAGGCTGTTTGTCTTTTTCTCTACTGCAGCATGAGTCAGAGCCCACAGAGGGAAAAAGAGAGGGGAACAACCTCCTGATAAATGGGTCAGAAGGCTGCTATGTAAGACTGTGAGCCACTTCTGCTTCCGTTGCATAGAATGTGGGATGTAGGGATGGTACAAAGGTGAACACTAGTTAAATACCCAATGAAGCTGGCCCAGTTCAAACAGGTATCTGGAATCGGTCTGTCTTCTGTCCTTTGATGAGCAGTGTACCCGTACACAGGAATCACATGGAGGAGTGTTGGCATCTTCTGAAGCCTGGATGGCTACAGAGGTAGTCCCTGGGCGTCAGTGTAAGATTAAATCTTCCCAGGTGATTTCGATGGCAGGCAGCTCTGGGGACCACTTTCCCCACACACATTGGAGTTAAATGATTTGACAATGTGGTTTTAATTGAGAAACTAGTTGCTGTCTCATATCGTAGTATAATATGATAGTAGAATATGTTGTCACCGTCAGTTCTGATATTAACAATGGTCAGGGTTTGTCATGTGATAGAAAGTGTCTGCCCCTCCCCCAACTATCCTATCTCTTCTTCCTTTCTCCCTTTTACTTTCTCTTTTCTCTTTTCTCTTTCTTTCTTTCTTTCTTTCTTTCTTTCTTTCTTTCTTTCTTTCTTTCTCTCTTTCTGCAAAGAACACACACCTAAGATTGAAGATATTTCTCCTTCCTGGAGGGAAATTCTGACTGAAACCACAGTGTTCTGTTCTTAAGTACAAGAACCAGGCCTTTGGCCATATGTCTTCAGGGGTCCTTCAGCTATATGCCCTATTTTAAAGGCTTCAACAGCAAGACATTTAGCTTAGTGCCCATGCAAGGGAAGTTGTTCATATTGATCAGGTAGAGTAAAAACATTTGCTTGGCCAACCCTGAAACCATTCAGCAGAGTTTGAAATTTTTCTGTAAGAAAAGAATTTTTATTTTGTACTAAACAAGGTTTATGAAACCTAGAATGTAAATTTTTAAAAATATTTGTTTCAGAAAACCATATAAGTTTCCACATTAAAAAAATAGCATCTTAGTAAGACATGCAAGGAAATATAGTTGTGACATATAAAATATGAGGAACTGTAGTGTAAAAGGACACAGGATGCTAGGATGAATTCTTTTTTTATTGGATATTTTATTTATTTATAATACAGATGTTATCCCCTTTCCCCATTTCCCCTTCCTAGAATCCCCTATCCTATACCCCCTCTTCCTTTATGCTTTTGTACCATTTTGATAACATGCATGTATTAAGGTCAGTTCTAGGTTGAGGGTCTAGCACTACAATAGATGCAACTAGTCAAGGAACAAGCAAGACAATAAATACAAATAGTCAAAGAAAAAGCAAGGCATTAAACCCAATTACACGAACACTTCCATGATCACTGTTTCTAAAGGCTTATCAGGATGCCCAAAGTATCCGAGCCAACTTCCCTGTCCTAGCCCAAGGTCATTTTCATGTCTGAAGCCTACTTTCTTGTTCTAGCCTAAAATTTAGATTCCTGTCTGAAATTGCTTCTTTGTTCTAGGCTAGGCTGAATTCTTGACACCCAAGGGGGCAGGGTTCAACCCTGCAGGACCTCCAGCTTGTGATCCTTCTCAATGCTTGTCCACGCATCACTTCTTGAAATGTAACTATTACTGTAAGAAGCAACTTGTTAAGTCCTTGCAACATATAACATATCAAGTGTTCCCCTATACAGGGAGATTAGCCAAGAACACTGAGAGGCTTGGGACTAGAAATCCCAGAGGAAGAAGACTGAGAGAAGAAACATGTAGGATTGGGAGCGAAGGGCCGTTCTTCTTCAGTTTGATGTCACAGTTGGCTAGGGCCAAACCATGGATGATTTAAGTTTATGCTCTTTTCCCACAGGATTCACCCCCCCCCCCCCCAAATGGTATCTCATAGAAAACAACAAAAGCCTCAGAGTAGTTCTGGTGTCTCACAATGTCTCGCAAGATTTCCTAGATTCTAGGGGCTTTTTTTTTTTTTTTTCTGTGTTCAAGGCTATAGGGGTTATTACTAAGTTGAGTTACCTCTTGTCACTCCAATCAGCTGTATTAAGGAAGGTGCAAGCTTTTGAGATTTCTGTTTGGATCTAGTTTACATTTAAAATAGCGCGTACAACATCGTGAGTGTTGTAAAGCACTTGTGATTGGGAAACGGAGAAGTCTGATCTGTGTTGGTGTCAATCCGTCACTTAATTGGTTAAGTTTCTACATCTATGTATGCCACCACAAACCTGCTAGACAGCAGTACATTTCTGTCTGCAAACATAAACATATTCAATCAATATTCAATCAATACAAAGCCAAACCTTTCTTCTCAGAGACTCTCCTGTTCTCTCTTGTTGGTTTGTGAAAATAGTTTGTGAAATGAGTTGCGTTCAACTCATCTGTTCAACTCATCCTAGTATGAGACCTTCATCAGGGAACACTGAGACGACTCTCTCAGTGGCAGCAGGCTTAGTCACCCTGCTGTAAGAAAGGGATGAATAATGGTTTCTTAATCTTACATCGACCAACTCTCTTTTCAAAATGGATACTCCTCTACAGAAAGGAGCTACTGCAGATACATTTTGTTAACAGTTTACCTTTTTCATGGCTTTGTTTTTAAATCAAACAGTTCATTTACTTACACTGTACCTCATAGAATGGAATCGCTTCATGACTTCTCAGTGTTTACAGTTGCCACTTTGGAAGATGTTGGTTTGTGTTCTTGTGACTGTAAGAGTGCTTTCTGTCTTCCCGTTAGCTGCTTTCTCTCACACCTTGGTTATTAGGACATTAGACCGTCCTCCATTTGAAACAGTGTCTTACTCATGCTTTATGATGTGTCTGCTATTTGTCAAAACGATTTTCAGAATCACATTTTCTGGTTGCCATTCAGCATGGAGCCTTGCAGATAAAGGATGATGTTGGTAAATATTTTCATTAGGCAAAGTCACTTTATGAGAATTTAGGTTTCTAGTAAAATTAATTTAAGAAAATCAATGACTGTGAATTTAAAAGGGTCAGCATTATTCCAAGGTAACAGTTTCTAAAGCTTAGTATGTTCTTCAAAAGATTATTGCTAAAATGTTTTTCTTTCTTTCTCTTCCAGGGCAGTTTTTCCCTTCTGGGTCATGACTAATTACACTGCTCATGCTAGCCTGAATTATATCATGCTGGTACACCCCCCACCTCTCTTACACTCAGAATAGTTGATAATCTGCGTTGTTACAAGAACACACACAGCAGTGGCTTATTCAAAAAAGTTAACTTTCTACTGTTATTTCTTTTCCTTGGCAAAATAAAGGAACATTTCATTCCTACAGTTATAACTTCTAAATATTAAAAACAGTAATTAATTCTGGTAGACGTTTCTTCAAAAATATGTCAAATTAGAGTTCATCTTACTACTTAAGTCATTTTGTGATTATAAGTAACAAACTTTTCTTCTTGCTTTGTTTCTTTTCCGTTTTCCTTATTTTTCTGTTCTTTCTTTCTTTCTTTCTTTCTTTCTTTCTTTCTTTCTTTCTTTCTTTCTTTCTTTTTGAGACAGAGTTTCAGCACAAGGAGGACCATGTGAGAAACTGCACTTTTACTATTTTATATACACAGCCTGATTTCCATGTTCGGCCTGCTTTCTTGTGGAACCCAGGACCACCAGCTCAGGGATGACACTATCCTTAATTGGCTTGTCCCTCTCCGCATAAATCACTAAATCAGAAAATGCCATATAGATTTGCCTACAGCCAGATCCTATGAAGGCATTTCTTAATTGAGGATCTCTCTTCTCTGATGACGCTAGCTTGTATCAAGTTGCCATAAAACTAACCTGTATAACGTCAAAGAACAAAAAGAGTCAACAATTCTTGTTCTATAGTAGCAAACTTGTCTCTAAATTTGTATCTCCATGTTCACAGATTAGGATAGCTCCCAGACATCATCAGAGAATTTTCTTTGTCTAGTGGGTGGTAGTTAAAACAGAAACTCACCACTAAACACAGAGAATCTGTGTATGGGAGTGTTCAGTCACGAATGAGGCATCTAAGTCTTGCCTTTCCCCAAGGCTCAGGGCCATTGCAGAAGGGAAGGTTATCAACAGTGTGAATGCCAGAGGTCAGAGAGGATCAGAGTAAATGATATCTCCTGGACATGCTGTTATGTCCAGCTGTGTTTGCCTGCACAAGGCCTGTGTAAGTTGTCTGTATGACAGCATAGAGGATGGAGAAGCTCATGAACACCCATCCCTAGTCAAGGAGCTGATGGCTGATGGTTTCTGAGGCAAAAGAGTCAGTTTTCCTTAAGGGTTTGTTCCCTGGTAGGTTGAACACATGTCAGTGGGTAGCCCCACACTAACGAAGATATGGACAACACAAATTGGACTTGATTGGTTATATATAAAAAAGGTGACATGAAGTTGGAAAAGGATAAGTGGATAGAAATGTATCTGGTATGAGTTAGAGGAAGGGGTGGAGTTACTATGATTAACATAGTGTTGTATGCATATGTGGAATTTTCAAAAAGTAAACTAGTATCTAAAGTATCTCTATTTTCATGGACTTGCTTTCTAGTAAAGGGAAGCCAACTTTAAACTTATTAACTATATCTTTCTGTCATCTATCTATCTATCTATGTCTATCTATCATCTATCTATCTATCATTTATCTATCATCTCTATGTGTATCTATATATCTAGATGCATACAAATATATAATAACTATCTTATTCTATATTTACATAGTATATAGGAGCATCAGAGATGTTGTATAGAAAATAGAACAGGGGAATAGGATGTGAAGGGCAGAGGAAGGCTCTGATCTTTAAGAAAGGATAGTTGTAGAGAAGTGGCTCACAAACATAGAAGATGGATAAGTTAGAGGTTCTGGAGCAAGTCAGTTGTATAGAAGTTGTTTAGAAGATGAGTTCAAATCAAGGGAGTGTAGGAAGGTCTGTTATGTAGGGTAAGGTAGGCTGTGTCTAAGTCTAAGGGTTCTTTTCTGATATGGGAAACAGCAAGAAGGGCACTGTCGCAAGGGAAGTTTGTGTCTGGCTTTCAGGCAGAAAGGGAAAAGGTGGGGAGTAGTATTTATTTTCTGCACTTGCCACTTCTCAATTATCTTCGGTTCAAAAGACTTTTCATGCCAATGTGTCATGTCTGGGGTGTATAAGATCCTATTCCCTTCAGTTTCCATTACAAACAGGGAAAGTAGTAGACTAGACATCATTTAGAAAGAAAAGTCGTCCAAAGCCTTGACAGAGAAAGGGAGACGAAAGTCTGGGACAAGGGAGCAGAAATCTGAATGCAACGATGCATGGCATCACTCGGGAGGGAGGTCAGGCAGGCAGGGAGGCTGAGTTTTACTAGAACTCTGCCTTAGGGGTTTTGAAGCACTGTGGGATTTCAGTCAAAGAATGTTAAGATTGACCTTTTAAAACATCACTGGCTGATAATACATTCTTGATATTGTTACTGAGCAATGTTACATGAAGATAAATTTTGTATAGGTGGAGAGGTCATAAGTTAGCTCAATGTTTAGAAGTGAAATATATACAAGGAATTTCATGGTGAAATGTTCTACTCCTTGGGATATAAAATATTGATGCTATCTCAGAAATATATTAATCCTGGAGGAAGTGGCTATGAATTCTGTTTCTGCTGGAGCTACTCACATTGGGCAGGTGTGTGCTCTATGACTGGAGCTGGGTGCTTTTGACAGGTGGACTCTGATTTTAAGGGGAAGGTATCCTGTATACACATACTATATATGTTAATGTGATTCTCCACAGTCCTGATTCCTTAAATGAACAACCCAGCAACATTTCTCTAATGTAGAAGACTGTATGCCAGCATCTAAAACTATAATAATTAGTGAATGGTTTCTTTCTCAGTGGAATCAGTATTTGATGGAAATGTACCAGAGTCCTGTGTTACTTTTACTAGATGACAGGAAACAGAAACATAGCTATCCCACCAAATTTTCTTTGACTGAGCTACAATTACCAGTGTGTGTGTGTACTATGTGGTCATGTTCAGGTCAGATGATAACGTTTGGGTAACACTCCTTACCTTTTTACCTTTTTGGAGACAGGCTCCCTTCTTGCTATATATACCAGTTTAACTGGCCTGGGAGCTTCAGGATATTCTGTTTCTACCTCCCAATTATAGTACTGGCTTGTGGTACTGCATACAGTTTTGTTTTTACACGAGTCCTAGTGATCCAAACTCACGTTGTTGAGTCTGAATGGCAAATGCTTTTATCCACCGAGTCCTCTCCCCAGTCTGTACTGACTCATTTTTCTCTTATCTTTAGTTCTTTCCTTCTCTTCATTTTTCTTTTAGAAAGTACTCCATATACCCCTGGGATTTTCCTGAGAACTCCAAGAAGCATGTTCTGTTAAAACATCTTCTCACACAGTACTTGGGATATTTGTTCATTTTTTGAGACAGCTTTCAGGTATCCCACGGTGATTTTCTATGTCAAGCTGACCCTAAACTCTTGATCCTCAGGAATGCTTGGATTACAGGAATGCTACACCAGGCCCTGCTGTACTTTACCTGTTATATGTTAATATGTAAACAGCAGGGGTAACTGATATTCAGTGGTACCTCTCAACTGAACGCTGGATGTTTGAACACACACACACACACACACACACACACACACACTCCCACACACATACATATACACACATACATATACACACACAGAACAATATTTTGCAACATGCATTTTTCTTGTTCAATCTATGTTTTATTTTTAAATAATTTCTATGATTTCTGGTGCTGAGAAGTCATTTTGTTTTCTGAAAAATAGTAAAACAAACAAAGCAAAACCACCAACACTAACACACACACACACACACACACACACCCCAAAAGAAAAAACTGAAACCCTAGAATTTATGCTTGAGATTATTTAGAAAATATGGAAACATTTTCCTTTTAAAACGGGTGGTTCTGCTACAAGGTTTATTTCATAGCTAGATTACACGTTTTAGTTCCAGCTACGGTAACATAATATTTTTGTCACCTGGTAACTGTTTAGTGGCTTGTCTGTCAGATAGGAATCATTAATCTGAGATCTACAAAACACACTGACCTCACCAAGAACTATCCGATACATTAATCACATGGCGAGCAGTAATTAATACCCTTGCTGCACATCTCAGCAGATGCCAAGTAGTAATTGTGCCCAGAGACAGCCATTTGGTGGGTGGTCTGAAGGTGGTGTTCTTTTAAGATGAATTGACACACTGCTAGGAAACTCGCTTCCTAAACAAGCAAGGAAATTAAGTACCCCTGCTTTATACGACAACCACTACTGCCTTCCACATGCCCAGTGGTTGTGTGAATTTTATTCATATCCTCGATAAGGCAAATCACTGTGGCTTAATTTCCTCAATGCACTTACAACAGAGGTTTGCCACTGGATATTCACTTCCTCTCTCCCCTCCTAGTTTGAGCACCTCAAGACTGAATAAATACATACTTGTGTTTTCAGATGTTGACTGCCAAACTTCCTGGCACTAATTACTATATCATTAGGTGCTCGGTAAATGAATGATGGAAAAAGTCCTATGTGAACATACAATACCTACAAACTAATTACAGTAAAGGCGCAAACTTCTTAAGTGTGTCACAGATGCGGGCTGGTTGATGTTACACACATGTCCTCCTTGTCTAGCAGTGTGATGCACAGAGAATGTCTTCAATAATGTTTATTCATTTTAATTAGTTAAATAATTTCATATTTTATTTTATATATTAATTACACAATATATATTATATTTTATTACTCATATTATTTGTTTTCAATTTACTTCATTTTATTTACTTTATATAAATATAAAATAAATATAAAAATAAAACAAAATCAAATAAAAATTAATTTAAAAAATTCCTCCCATTTTTTCCCTTTTATCCATTCCCATACGCTATCCCTCCAAATTATTTGGAGGGATTAATTATCAATCTCTTTCCTCACTTCCTATCAAACTTTTGACTCCTTTTCTTTGATTATTAGTGCTACACACACACACACACACACACACACACAAATGCATACATATAGAGATACGACCTACTGAGTTTGTTTAATGTAGCTTGTATGTATATGAGTTTAAGGCTGGTCACTTTGTATTGTATAACCAATGAGGGAGCCCATCCCTGAGAGGATAATTCTCCCTCTCTCAGCATCACTAGTTGCCTATAGCTCTGTGTTTAGGGGTAGGACTCTGTGAGATTTCTACCTTTTGTATTAGCGTGTCTACAGATGTTGTCATTGTTCAGGTCTTATTGAAGCTGCCATGTTGTTGAGGCTTCCTGGGATTAGCTTTCTTGTCACTTCTAGAAGACACAGACTTCCTGATCCTCTGGCTTTCACAGAGGATCTGATCTTTCTGTCCTTCTTTTTGTTCCCTGAGTTTTCAGTGCAGGGTTGTAGTGTAGATATATCTGCTGGGGTTGGGATCCCCATGGTACAGTGGTCTCTTCATTGTGACCTATTGTAGTTTTCTGCAAGGGTCTCAGTTTGCTCTAAAGAGAAGATTCATCGATGATGGGAGAGAGCTACATATCACATCTTTAGAGTGACATGTACTCACGTTTGTGTCCCTAGTTTGTTTCAGTGGTCTGCATGTCTGCTTCTGTGTCAGTACCATATTGTCTTTACTACTAGAGCTCTATATAATACTCTTTGAAATCTGGAATGGTAATTCATTTAGTATTTTACTTTTTGATTAAGATTGTTGGGTCTTCCAAGGCCTTTTCTAGATGCATGCATTTTAGGATTTTTTTTTTTCTATGAGAAACTTTGCAAAGATAGGGTTTTTCACAGAGTAAAAAACCAGAGTATTCTCAAGGGATAAGCATGGGCAAAGGCCTGAGAGGCCATTGTACAAATGTACATTTTAAGTAGCCCTTATAGCATTACTGGACCTCTTTTAGACTTTTCAAATATATTTCATCTTTATGTACAATGCATTTTGATGCCATCTACCTATTACTCTACAATTCATCCTCTTCTTAGACCATTTTCATGACATTCTTCTCCCAACTTCATGTCCCTCCCTCCCTCCCTTTCTCTCTCTCTCTCTCTCTCTCTCTCTCTCTCTCTCTCTTTCTTTCTTTCTTTCCTCCCTCCCTTCCTTCGTTTTCCTCCCTCCCTCCCTCCCTCCCTCCCTCCCTCCCTTCCTTCCTTCCTTTTCCTTCCTTCCTTCCTTCCTTCCTTCCTTTTCCTCCCTCCCTCCCTCCCTCCCTCCCTCCCTCCCTCCCTTCCTTCCTTTTCCTTCCTTCCTTCCTTCCTTCCTTTTCCTTCCTTCCTTCCTTCCTTCCTTCCTTCCTTCCTTCCTCTCTTTCTTTCTTTTTTCTTTTATTCTTTCATTCTTTCATTCATTCTTTCTACTTTTAATAACTTACAGAGTTCAATTAGGATATATTCATATGGTGTCTGGTCACCCACTGGAATGTGATTGACCTACTAGGGTCTACATTCTTGAAGAAAATAGTTTTTCTTTCTCTCAGCAGATATCAGTTGCCAACAACTCCTCAACTGCCTTTATGAGACTCTGCTCATCCATGCTGGGGCTTAAGGTAAATATCTTTCTGGTTTTCTCTGGCTGATTTCTTGTACAGGTCCTGTGCAGGCAACCACAGCTGTTGTGAGTTTGCGGAGGCAATACCTTTCTTGTCATTTAGAGCAAACACTATTTTTCAGGAGTCCTCCCTCACCACTGGCTTTTATAATCCTTCTTTTTATTTGCAATGTTCTCTAAGCCTTCAGGAGCTCACATGGCTGTCATTTATATGTTGGTTGCTAATGACACCAAAGAGGAGTAAAATATATCCTTCTGCTTCTAGCTTGTTTATGAAAAAAGAACATACTAAATATTTCTTATAGTTTAGATCTTGGGCGTCTTCCAAGGCCCATATATTAAAACTTGGTCTCTTGCCTGTGGCAGCACTGGGAGGTGAAGCAGCTGTTAGAAGACATGGCTTCTTGAAAGGCAGTTTGATGAGTGGAGAATGCTCTTGGTAGAGATGATGAGATGCCCTTTTTTTCCTCCCTGACCAAGCAACTTCTGCCACATGCTTTCCATCAAAACATCCACCCAACCAGAGTAATCTAGCCAAACAACCATGGGAAGAAAATCTTTCAAACTGTGAGCCAAAACACCCTTCTTCTTTGTAAGCTGATTACTGTAGCAATTCTGTCATGCTGACAGAATGTTGCCTTACAATAAGCTAATAGAGTTTCATCAAAATGGGCTATGCCTAAGAAATGAAAAACATTTCTGTGATCTTGATCTTTTTTTTCTAATAAGAAAAGTACTTAGCTATACTAGTCTATCTGGGGTTAGGTGATGGTTAATGAGGAAACTATCTTTGACTAACCTATCAGTTAAAGCACTCTAAAAATTCTTAGCAAAAATGATAATTAACCAAGCTGTCAAGAGAGAGAGGCAGACAGAAGCATTAGGGACTTGCCTTTGGGACTCTGTGCCTTGTGCCTTTCTGACCTATTGCTTTCCTCCTTTGATATATCTATCAATTATTCATTTGTTTGGTTTCAGCTTCCCACTGAATAGGATCACCTCATTCTGTTGCTGCTTTGGTGTCTCTGTACAGTGCGTGGTCTCTCCTTCCTTTGCACATATGTGTAGATAAGCCTGGGGCTTGGAAATCCCCTTTAGTAAGCAGACACCTCCCCCATGCTATGCTTCCCAGTTGAATTTGGTTTAATTTTAGAATAAAAACATATCCGAACTAATCAAATTTAGTAATTTATTTAAAATATGAATCGCATATGTTCAAAACAGGTTATTAAAGTAAATTACATCATCAATTTTTGGTTTATTTGCTTTCTATGCTTGGGATTGAACCCTTAGGTTTTCTGCATCCTAAGCACACAGTCTATCTGAGCGACATCTCCGGCCCCATTCCATCAATTTAAAAATAGTCTTTCACAGTTATTCATTTAATGCTTTTGGCGTTTCTAAGCATCGAGCTAAGGCTACTCCCTTTGAGCTATAATACAGATCTCCTGTAATTTGGGCAATTTTATTCATTCATCAGGATTAAAGACAATTTTCTAATTATGAAATAAACAGTGCTTTGAAACATAACAAACACAAAGGGATATATTAATACCATAGCTGTGTGGTGTGTCTAAACATTTTTATGACAGAAAGAACATATCTGTATTTTATGTAAGGAAGCACTTAGCAGACCTGTTATTAAGCAGATGTAATTTGCTAATTTTCACTCTGAGAAGACGCCTTTCATAACACTCATGCCTAACATATATTTACCTTGGGTTCATTAGAAAGAAGATCAGAAGTGATCAAACTGACAGTCTGCGTTCCAGCGTTCTAATGAGTGGCTTTGGCGAAAGGCTTCTCAAGCCACGATCCACTTCCTGCTACTTTTTTTTTTCTTGGATTGAAGCCTATCAGTTTGTGGAAATTGGCAGGCCTGCCTGAAACGAGGCTTTTGAAGGCTTTTTCAGGAGCAAAACCTAAAATTCAGTTGGGAAACCCGAGAGGATTATGCTTAGTAAAGCTAGTAAACAGCGACATTTGAATTGGATCAATGGGTGACGGAAGGAGAAAGCTATCAGTCCGACAAATTACCATGTGGAAGGAAATAGGAGGGGGATGAGTCACTGGAATTTTACTTTCATAATAGGCAGGTTAGCTGAGGAAGAAAAAGTGTTACATTAATGTATGAATTTCTTAGATTTCTAATATGAAAGGCGTAAGACAAGAGACTATAGAGAGCTTAGCCCTAAAAGGGGCACGTATTTCATTTTGGAAGAGAGGTGGGCGGAGTCTAAGGACCACAGGTGGTGGATGGCTACAGGAAAACAGGGTTTCCGAACCATCCAGGGCAGCTGCACCTATGAACTATGGCGACTGTAGCAAGCATGAGACCTGTGCTAGCTCCAGCCAGATAAATCCTGCCTTGGTAAATGGAGGGAGCATGAGGTATCCTGCCTAGCTGATGAGCTGTGGGCAATTGAAAGCCCCAGGAAGAGGGGAAGTCAGGTGTTTTTAAGGACACGGTGCCTGATAGGTTGATTATACCTCTATGGGTAGCCATCTATCCAAGAGTATATGGATACAGAAGTTGGACTTGAGTTATAAGAAACAAGAGTATACAATGTTGGAAGGGTTTGGAAGGCTAAGGAAGGGGAGATAAATATCAAAATACAATGTACAAAATTCTCGAAGAATTAAAACTAGATATTTTTATAGCTGTTCTAGTACAGTACCAAGATACAAGAAATCTTTGTTGCATTAATGTGGGAAGAAAAATCCTCAGATGCAAAGAGAGGGTTACCTTCACCTAGCCACAGATAGCTGTGAATGGTATAAAACAAACCATTTCTGTAATAAATTGTTTAAAGCAGAAAGGAAAATAACTTATTTTGAATGTCTTATAACCAATACTGCCACGGTTTGGTTTCAAATGTACAAATGTATATAGCACAGTGTAGTGGCATGTTGACTAAAGATACACATACACTTATTTTATAATGATTTAAAAGAAATTTCTGCATTTAAGGCCTTTTTGTTTTATATTTTTGTTGTTAGAACACAGCCTCGAAGGGAAGGGCCATATTTGTGGGCCTAACAATTAAAGTGACCACATGGAGTGGGGGATGAAAGGGTTAAAGAAGAACAAATATTGAAAACAGCTTTTCTGTAAGCAAACTGCAGGCAGCTGCTGCTTTGCAAGGTAAGCAAGGCTGTGCACCGTGTCCCATGGCACTCAGGGAAGACAGAGAGCTAAAAGCATAGAGATCATGGAGGCAGGGTGGTTGTGTGTGTGTGTGTGTGTGTGTCTGTCTCTGTCTCTCTCTCTCTTTCTCTTTCTATGTGTGTATGAGACAGAGACAGAGTTAGAGAGAATGTGTGTGTGAGAGAAGGAGTGTATGTGTTTGTGTGTGCGTGTGTGTGCATGTCTCTGTGTGTGTATATATGAGACAGAGAAAGTGAGAGAGAATGTGTGTGTGAGAAAGAGAAAGAATATATGTGTGTATATGAGACAGAGAAAGAGTGGTGAGAGAGTGTGTGTGTGAGGGTAAGAATGTATGTGTTTCTGTGTGTGTGTGTGTGTGTGAGAGAGAGAGAGAGAGAGAGAGAGAGAGAGAGAGAGAGAGAGAGAGAGAGAGAGTTTGTGTGTATGTGTGTGTGTTTGTGTGTGTAGAGAGAGAGAAATGTGAGCAGGCTGGAGACTCCTGGGGAATATTCCCACAGGTATTTCCTCTGGCTGATATTCCCTATGTTTACATTCTTGAGATGGTGCAAACAACAACCTCCATGTTGCAGAAAAGAGAGCAACAGAGTTTAATTTTTTATAGCTCAGAGTTGCACAGTGTGGTGGAACACGCCCCTGATCCTACCAGCAAGAAGGCCAAAGTGAGAGGAGAATAACTTCCCAGCCTGGGCTACATAAGATCCTATCTCACCCTCCCTTCCCTTTTCCCCCTGAAAGAACTTGGCTCAGAAAATGAACACATCCTTTAAGCCCAGAAACCATGTAGCTTTATAGTTAAACCAAAGTGAAAGAGAAGGGGAAAATAAGATGCACTCCTTTTGTCGAGAGCTATAGTTTTAGCTGAAAACAGGAACCTTTATCCCTAGAAGTGTCAGATAGGAACTGGGGATAAGGTACATCAAGGCCTGACCAATTGCTCTTTTGTGTGTGAGTTAATAGATGGCTTTTTCTTCGAGCATGCCTCTGCACTGGCTAGGTCACCAGAATCAGAAAAGGTGTGTTCCAGGCAGAAGGATGAGTTTGTTCGTTAACGCCCCACATAGCTCTGTATGAAAAAGCTTCCCAGGGCAGGAGCTATGTGTATATTTGTTACCTTTCAGGGGCACAAATAATGGCTGAAGAAATGGATTTGGGATAAAAAGGAAACAACCATCATTGTGGCACTGTAGTACTACAATGTACTAGAGAGGCTGTGCTTGAGAAACACATGCTCATGGTCTTTGACAGTCTCTTCACCCACCAAGGGGAATTTCTTGGCCGCCGTTTCCAGATTCCGAGGCTGCAGATACACAGGACCCTGGGTGGAGATGCAGCAGAATGTGGCTCCTTTCAGAAATGCTTCTCTCGAGGTCGGCACTCGGGCAGGAAGCTGCGTGTGATGTGTTTGGGAACACAAAGGTGAAAAATTTATGGGATATGTTATTTTCAAGTCATGAGACTTGAGAGAAAGTTTTATTCACAAAAGATTATATGAAAAAAAACCCTCTTGAATATGCGTTTTATTTTTGGCTTCTTTTTTTTTTTTTTCCTGTCTCTTCAAGACATTTTTTAAAACATAGATCTTTCTTTGATACTTTGAATGATGTGTTTTACCCTTTTGGTGTGCTGAGATAAGAGTTAGGACTGTTGTAAAAGGTATCATTTATTTTATCTGAAGATCTTACTATCTTATTTGTTTCCAAATGGTGTTTAGGGTTGGGGAATTCATTAAGCTGCCTACATGGCCAGCTGCATACTGCAATGTAAAGTTACAGAAAAAATTACTCATTTAAAATCCTCTACCCATCCCAGTTTCCCAGGATGTATTTTTTTTTTTTTTTAATTTTTAGTTTACTCTTTGAAGTAGGCAGTGATTGGCTAAAAATTCATAAAAAAACAAAAGAGTGCATCAATCATATGACTTATTCCTCTTCTAACATATTGACATTAATATAAATTTAGCTTTCTGATAAATGATTGAGTGTAGAAGTTGGGCGTCATAGCTGGGTTTTGGAGTGAGGTTGCATGGAAGTGAACAACCGAGGTCAAAACAGAACCCTTCTGTTTATCATTCAGAGATCAACATCATAGAAACGCTAAGGCAGCACATAACAACCTCCCCAGACATGGAAAGGGTTTGTTTGCTTGTTGCAGTGAATCAAAGGCCTTTCCTACATTTTCCTTAGGTGTAGTTTGTTATAAATGTCACAACTCTTAATGAATATGGGAAAGGCCAGAAAGGAATCATCGTTTGATTAAAAACCTGTATTTGCAGGATAGATTTCAAGAATTCACTGTGTGTCTCTGAAAACACGACATTATTTATTAAAACTTGATAGACTTGAGGACTGTGTGATGATCTTTCGTCATTTATTTTCTGCAAGCAGTTCTTCTGCATTTGACAAATGAATACAAACATCTACAGATTGACATATTTTCCCAGAGCAATCAACAGTGGAGTTAATGATCTCTAGTGATGATTATTTTTCTTTTTTCTTTTTTTTTGGCCTTAATTCCAGAACATAATGAAACTCAACAGCAGACTTTTTTTTTTTTTTTTTTGAATGGCAAGCCCAGTTTGAAGGCCGTGTCTGGTTGAAAGCCCTGGAGAGATGTTCTGTTTATAGAAGGTTTCCTTCCATTAGAACTACCTGACCCTCATGTGACCTACATGTGGTCTTGCTTAGCCTTTATGTGCCACAGGATAGCATGCTTCAGCATTGCTGAGAATACACAAGTCACAAATCTTTGATTCGATAGCAAAAAGCCCAATTATCTTGTCATCATTTCACATGAATGAGACAGAAACCACACAAGGACAATGGTGATTTTCCACAAGATGGCAGTGGTCTTTATGCAAAGAATAGAATAAAGAATAGTATTCCCTGGGCCCCATATCAAAGGTGACAAAATGCTGCCCTTGTCAGTTTAGGACTCTGCGTCATGGTTGTTTCCTCTGCCACAGGCCCAGTTCTCAAGAACAATTAGCCATATTTTCATTGCTGAGGAAAAAAAGTCGCATATATAGCATAGTATTTTATATAATGTCTTTCTCTAAAGAGTCCCAAGTATTTTGCAGCCTTTATTTAATTAACCTCACACTATGCCTCTGAGGGAGGAAAAGGGGATTACTGTATATCCTATTTATCACAGTGAATTTAAATCATTTGTTGATATCCGTCAGAAGGGGAAATGGCGGCACAGGAATGAGACATTTACTGAGGTTTAGTCAAAGGCCCCTAATCATTATGCTAAGTTGATTTTCTGTGGAGAGTGATATTTATAAATTCAGAGAGAAGATCCTATTTATATTTTATATTTACAACACAGTGCTTTTCACATTTTAATTAGAGTGCTTAAGTACTTTAGTTCTCCAGGTTATGATTTAAGAATACTGGGGAGGGTTGGTTTTTTTTTTTTTTTTTTTTTTTTATGCAAAACTCCCAGACTCCCATCTTTAGATAGCCTGCTTTCCCTAGTTTAGGAAAGGGCTTAAGCGTTAAGTATTTTAAATATTTTAAAAGCTGAGATGGTTCTGAGACAGGTGGCCCTTCCCACACTTTGAGATACTACTTTATCACCCTCCAGTGATATACTGCTAAGAGAGAGAAACAGACCCAATTTGGGGAAATCAAAGTCATCTAATTTCTTTGGAGAAAGATATTCAATATTACATTAAAAGCTTGAAGTATCACACTTTTCTTCAATGTTTGAAGGGTAAATCCTTAGGTGTAAATTATTATGCTTTATTCATAAGTTTTATTTAAAAATCAGTTAACAAATTTCAGGCATAATTATTTTTAAATTACACTTTCAGAAGCATCACTAATGATTTATTTTTCAAAAAAAGTTTTATGGTGTGTGTCTTGAGGTAATTGGATTCTTAGCTCTCTAGCCTTTTGATTTTTAAGGCTGTAAGGAACCCTAAGAGTATTCAGGGGCCAGCTAAAAGTTATTTCATTTCTAGAAGCATAACTTCTTCATCTTTATTTCTGAACTAAAAACCAGCACAAATCTTTGTATTTGTTTTTACCTTTTGATTTCACTTGGACCTATGCCATGGTTTGAAAGTATTTCCCAACTTTCATACATTGATAGCTTATCCCCCAAGTACATATATTGATGGTATATAGACCTAAAGACTTTGGAGTGACTAGATTGAATCATTGGATTAGATAAGATCAGGTTTAGATAAGATCAGACTCCATGCTAGGACTGGTGGGCCTTATCAAATAAGGAAGAGACTTGTCCCAGTAGAGCATAAAGCTATATCCAGAGGTAGGATTCCTTCTTGGCACTAACCCTGACTCTTCTCAGTCCTCCACTGTTCCAAACGTGGAAGGTGATCCAGGAAACTTTACAGGTCAAATGATACGAGAAACTGGCTGCCTACATGAAGGCCATGACTGAGTATGGCATGTGTTCTCTAATTAAAACTAGCCTGCTCCATGTGGCCTACAAGTACAAAGTCACCAGTCACCTAGAGAAAATGGACACCTTCGACAAGAAGCTACAGCCAATTAAGGATATAAGGAGAAAGCATAGTGAGAGGTCGGATCCATCCATACCATCTCACATGGTCTTAGAGTGTCTGGAGAAGTATTTATTGGCCAATAGGCCAGTGCAACTCATGCAGAGAGGAGGGTGTTCTACTTCAAAATGGAGGGAGAATCTTTTCAGTCCATTTCTTCTTGTTTTTCCTTACTTCCTCCATTCCTTTTATTTAATTTATTTTATTTTATGCTTTTGAGATAGATTCTCACTGTGTAGCTCTGGCTGAATTATGACTCACTATGTAGACTGAGTTGGCCTCAAACTCATAAAGATCTGCTTACCTCTTTTTCCTGAGTGCTGGGATTAAAGGCACCAACTAACACTGCTGGTTCCTTCTATTTTTTTTTTAAATATGGTATACAGTTTTACATTTTTAATGGAAGGTCTAGCTTTGTATCTCAAGTGGGCCTGGAACTTTCCATCCTCCAGCCTCAGATCAGCCTCAGCTGTATTTCTGATGCTCAGCTGTACTTGGATTTTTAAGAAAATCCATTCATGTATGTGAAGTCAGGTTGGTTTTTTTTTTTTTTTTTTTTTGTCTTTTTTCACACTGAAGCTTTGGGAAAACTCCATCCTGTTCTTTGTTTATTTCTTGGCTTTTTAAAATGTGCATTTGGTGTTGTGTAAAAGTATTAGCTTCATTTTACATTAACATAAGTAACTTCCAAAGCCTTATATAGGGAACTGAAAGGATCTGGGCTTTTAAGCAATTGAACCAATTTTGCAAGTAACTGAGTGTGTATTACCATGAAAATATGAAAATTAGTCAAACCCCTTTCCTCCTATTGGCTTGCCTCTTCCAGACTTACTATGATGGTTTGTGCCTAGTCTTCCTGTAACTTGTCCTGTCATGCTCAGTGGAGATCCCTGAGAGGCCTACTCTTTTTTTTTTTTTTTTTTTTTTTTTTTTTTTTTTTTTTTTTTTTTTTTTTGAAGGTAAATAATTGGAAGAGGAGTGGATTTGGAAGAGAGGGGAGCTGAGAGGAGGGGAAACTGAAGTTAATGTAATGTATAAAAGAAGAATTTAAAAATGAAAGAAAATGAGTCAGTCAACTGCAACCTAAAGAATATTCTATAAAGAATGTTCTATATAATTTCTTAATTATTGCTTTCCCTCTCTTGGTCTGTTATGGGGGGGTTCCTTTCTATTTTTATGTATATACATTTATATGTATACACATGTATACATGTATATATGTATATATAAATTCAGAAGTATTGGATTGAATGGAAAAACACTTGACATTTTTGGGATAAGGGTCATAAATTAAAATGCCTTTATATTATATATTGTGAAGGTCATGTATATCTGTGGCAATCAGTAGTTTACGTATTCCTTATTTGCTGTTATTTAAATTAGAAACTTTTTTTTCTCAGAATAAAAATTCATTTACATCCCCTAATGAAATGGGAGCATAGAAGCTAGCTTGTTTGCTTTGTCCTGTAGGATGATAATCTTTACCATGTTATGGTGCAGTAAGATGACCCTCTCCTGATGTGAAAACATTGGTACTATGAAGCTCCAAGAATTCCCAGCCTCTAGAACCGTGAACTAAATAAACTTCTGGTTATTCTAATTTATCTTATCTCAGGTATTTTTGATAGTAATAGCAAGCAGTCTGAGACAACAACTCCCATTAACTTTTACCAGACTTAAGTGAAATGGAAAATGTGGTGGAACCACAGAGTCAGAAGATGCCATATTCCATAGAACCATAAGATGACAATGTGATCCTGTAGGATTTTCGGGCAAACACTAGGAAACTCTGATGTGAGCCCTGTGAGTCCTAACTCCTAACCCTTAACTGGCATTGGGCATGTTCTGAAGGTGGGTCTTTAAGGATGGCTGTTGATACCTACCCGGCTCCTCTCACAAACTTGCATGGGGAGTGAGCGGCTCCTGCTTTGCTCCACATCATGTTTTAAAGAGAAGGCAGACCTGTGATGGCCTCTGATGATTTGACAACTACAACAAACAGAGATACTTCCTACCTGGGAATGCAAGTGAAGGCCTGGCAAGCTTCTCTGACAGCAATTCTACACCATCAAAGTTGCAGTTCTGTGACACCCTATCCTTTTGGGTCCCAGGCAGTATTTAGCTTCTCAATGCCAAGCAGTTTGTTAACTATAAAGTGACATTTTGTTTTAACGTGGTTTCTTTGGTGACCAATGAACATAAGTATTAGATACAATTAACATTTATATATTTGTCTTCAAATTGTTTACTCATATGCTTGGCCTCTTTTCCCACTGGGGCAATTTTTTCCATATTTATTGGATACATTCTAAGTACATCATAGTTGATATTTGCAAGGATGACGTGTACTTGTATGAATCTTGGTGTTTTCAGAAACTGTAAAGATACACTTCTATTGTGTTTACTGTTCTTCGGCTTGTATGGCAGGCTCACCAACTGATCCATCACCCAGAACCTTTATTCTTAGTTCATGAACTAGGGGCTGTTTGTTACCACTAACCGAACAGTATTATGTTTGAGCTTTGAATTTATTTTTCAGGTATTTATGAGGAGTGCATAGAACGTAAAGTATCATTAGCTGATAAATGGATACATTTTAAAAAGAGAAGAGAAATGCACTTTTTCCTGGTTTTATACAGACAAAAGATACAACCCATTTCTCATTGAAACTTAATGAATCCTTTGGTTAAGAACACTGAGAAATATAAAGACAACCTCCTTAAAATATTTTGTAAAGAATGCTCAGTCATCTTTCATGTGCCCTTTGATTTATGTTCTTATTAGCAGAACCTAAGAGCACAAGATTAGAGAAGCCAGATGAGGACAATTTCACCAATGAATTTGTATTTGTTTTTTACTATATAAAGGTTAAATGCTAGTTCAGTTTTATTTTGTGTGAGGAATACTCTTAGTGGGCTTTTTTTTATTTTAAAAGAGAAACTTTGTTTATAGTTTGTTTTTTTAAACTATATTGTTTTTAAATATCAGAAGGTAGTGTTGATATTAACACTGAAAAGTATTGAAGGTCGGTGAGGTCAGTTGATTACTGGAAGACAGATCTATTTGAAGATTTCTGTGGTGGTCTTTACTGCTCCAGAGGTTTACAGCTGATGAAGACTGGAGAAGTACATGGTCCTGACCCTGCTGTTGGACATACTACCCAAGGAGTTATGTCTGATAACTTGTCAGTGTCGCTGTAGCTTATTTAATAAATGTGTATACTACTTCTGTATACCTGGAGCCATAAAATTTAGAGAAAAAAAATCTTAAAATACATCTCTTCATTATGGCTCAGGTGGTTCATTTAATAAGTTATTGCCAAAGCTATAACTAGAACTCAAGATTCATAATTCAAAATGCAAGAGAAATTAGTGGAAAATGCAAGAATGATACTTTATCCATGTGAATAGAGAGCCATTATCAACAGCTACGAGGTACATATACCTTTTTACAATTTCCAGAATTTCTATCACATGAGGATAACCAGAATGTTGTAGAAAAAATTTAATCCTAATCTGGGGTTTTTAACCCCACCTTTAACCATTTAGCTCACAAACAAAAAGACACACACAACCTTTATCTTTACAATATGCCTTAATCAGCACAAGAGTTGGGCAGATATCTGTCCTCTATGCTATTATATCTATTTCCCAGCTAATAACCCCAGGATGTAATTTGCCATGTTTCATTTGGGCTGCTCTTAACTCCACATGGCCATTATTTTATGACTCACCTAACCAATGGTGGCTTTTTTCTTTCTTTACTTTTTACTTCTCCCTAGTAGTTCCCTGCCAAATCCCCAAGCCCAAGCCCAGGAACTCTAAACCCCACCTATGTCTTTTGCCCAGCTATTGGATGTTGGCATCTTTACCAATTAGAAATAACTTGGGGACAAGATCACATAATGTCATTAGGGTCCACATGAAGACTCTCTCATCTTTGGGACAACCAGATCTTAGCATTACAATCCATAGTAACAGACCAAACCTCAACACCAGAACATTAACAGGGCCAATTATAAATCTTAAGTAGTTTCTAGCAGCAATAATTTCTCAGAGTAACGTTTGCCAATTAGTTATGGAGAATAACAAGACACCAATATCATGTGATGTCTGAATTAGAGTAAAAGTGGAAACGAAGGAGCAGGCAAGTGCTATCTCAACACATTGTCCTGTAGGGGACCAAAGCCTTTCATTATTTAATCCTTGCTTCCCATCAGTGTTACTGTCAACTTAATACTAATTTCTCAAGTGCTGTTAGTTGCTATTATGTTTCTTTGAAGTGACATAGAAGTTTTGTGAAACAATCTAAACTAATGGGAAACATCTATTCAGTTCAAAGCTAAACAAAACCCAAGAAACTCTCCCCATCTCTCCGCAGCAGTTGGCCGACAGTTGCTATTTGTCAAAGTGCCTTGAGTATTCAGGAAACCTCTAGGGAAATTATCAGAAATAAAACCTAACTAACTGTGTTGACTTTTACATTAAGGAGTTAAAAAACAATGTGTTATTTCATTCATATGATTAAGTGTTTCCTAATGTTCTCAACAATCATTCCAACATGTCCTGGTTGATTATATCAGATATTTAAAATCCCTACCTGCTCTATTCGCTCAACACCTTCAGCAATTCATAAATTTACTAGCATTATGTTAGTATAGATAGGGAAGGAGGTGAACAACAACAACAAAAAACCTTCATGAGTTGCTTTTAAGAAATTAGCTTAGCCATTGAATTATTTATCAAAAACAAAAGTGACACACAGCTCGTCCAGCCCAGAACAGCTCTTTGTAGAACCAGGACTGAAGTTCTTTTAGTAGACTGAGCAAATTCTGCAAGTGAGTGCTCAGATCATGGGCCGGGATATGCCATGGCTAGGAGAGCAGAGAGGCACGTGCGGGTAGATGCACAGCTGGTAAACCCCAACTCCTGACAAACTGGATCTCAAAAAGTAAGCTTGTCAAGGTAGCAGAATTTTAAACAAAAGCAACATATAAAAATCTTGATGTTTCCTAATGACCTCAGTTTGAACCCCTAGAATGTACATGGTAGAAGGAGAAAACTGATTCCTTAAAGATGTCATCTGATCTCCAGGCACATGCCATAGCATGGGTGTGCAACCAAACACACATACACAAATAAATAAGCACATGTTGCTATAAATATCATGAAAAAAAATCTTGTTTTTTTTTTACACCAACAGAAAACTTGATGAAAAGACATTGAGATAATAATGCTATTTGCAATAACCTCAGACTCACACCTAACTTTTATATGACCCACCCAACGATTCCAAATATGTGGCCAAAAAATTAAATAAATCTGTTGAAAAATGCATCTGCACTCTAGTGTACATTTTAGTACTGTTCCTAACAACCACAACCACAAAATAATCTGCAGTGAATGAATGGCATATATATATATATATATATATATATATATATATATATATATATTCATACACACACACATATATATGTATATATATGTGTGTGTGTGTGTGTATGAGTACTATTTAGCCACATAGAATATGAAATTCTATTATTTGCAACAACATGGATAAACCTAGAGAATATTATTTTATGTGACATAAATCAGACACACAAGACAATTATTTCATGACCTCACTCATACCTGTAATATTTAGAAAGTTGACTTCATAAAAGCAGAGAATGAAGTGTATTGATCAGAAGCTAGGCAGTATAGGAAAGTGATGGGGTAAGAATAGGTTGGTTAACAATTATAAAGTTGTGATTTAGATGGAATGGAGGGAGAAGGTAAAGGAGACCAAGAATTGATGACATAGCAAGCTTAAGACTAAATAAATGACTGCTTAAAAAACTAAATTCCAAACAAGCAACAATAAAGCACACACACACACACACACACACACACACACACACACACACACGCACGCACACGGGCACACACACACTCATACACACAACAATTTATATGGAAAAATAAAAAAACAAATTTGTGTGACCTATTGCATAGTAGGCAAATTCAATAAACAATAATCTACTTAGTATTTTGAAACAGCCAGAAAGGAGAATTTCTAGTCTGTTCTTCAGATAATGGGCATTGTAATTCTGAGTGGATCATTATACAGTGTCTCTCTGTGTTAAAATATTGCATTGTATCTTGGGAATCTGCACTGATATATACATTTGAAACATTTTAAAGATTGGCAAGAGTTGTATCAGTGCTGAGCCTATGCAGACTTTTCTTTCCCTTTCTATGGTCTTTCCTGTCATTTCCTAAACAATGCAGTACAACTATCTACATATCATTTCTATTATATTAGGTATTACAAGTAGTCTAGAGATGATTTTAAGTATGCAGGGGGATGTGCATAGGTTTAATGCAAATGTTGTGCTATTTTGTTTGAGAAATAAGCATCTACCTCCTCTGGCACACTCAAGAAATCCTAGAGCCAGTCAATCCCCTGTGTATTCTGAGGGATGTGTACTTTGATTTAACCTTGTTAGGAAAAATAATATCATATTTAAGCTTACTTTCACTTTATTAATTTTTCATCATGTTACTTTCCAAATTTTTATTCAAATAAAAGGATCCTCTGGTGTAAGCTCAAGTGACATTTTCCTTATGGTGTATAAATAAAAAAAATTTAAATTTCTCATCTACAGTTTGGGGACATAATTATTTGAAATTCTTTACCATTTCTGTGGCTATTTTAGCTTATTAGTATGGTAGCTTTAAATGTTAGCCTGCAAACACTAAACACTGCAGAGATTTACTTTATTTTTCATATTCTGATTGGCTGGATAATCAATGCAGGAAACAGAAGGCCAGAATTATAGACTCCTTATTGTTTAATACCAAATAAATGAATATAATATATTTATTTATTTTTTCCAACTTGTCCCTCTTGGTAGTTAAGGAACAATATGAAGATAGTTTGAGGATCAAAAAGAATTTTGAGGGAAGAGACTATTGTCTTTGGTTCTCAACAATGTATCTCCATGAGAAATGCCATACTATAGAGTTTTCATGGGAATCAATGTCTAGTAGAAATGGTTGTTTCACTTAAATCATAGAAGACCATCTTAACATTGCATCTGATATGCTTCAGTGAGCAATACAGACAGTGCAGGCAACAGATCTATTTGTTTTCAATCTAAAAGAAACAGCTGTTATTCATCTCTTTCTGTACCATTTATCATAAAAGATGGAGATATAATGTGATGGCTCAAATTTAGGTATGTCCCGTTGTCTGTTCACCAGGCAGTGACAGTGTTTGTACTAAAAGGTATTTATGATAGACCAATGGTTCTTCACAGTTTAGGTAGTTTCCTCTCTATCTGCCCCACCCCACTTGTATTATGCTTACATGTTTTTTAGAACCAGAAGAATAGATTGAAACTATAAAAGTTATACACTTAAGTTCCCAAATCCTATTGCAAATAAGTCCTGCTGGTATGTGAATGTTAGCTGCTTTTTCATCATTATGATTTGAAGGAAAAACCCAAGAGAGGGAATAAGTTTGGCTTGTGGCCTCAGAAGATCCAGGCCATATTCCTTGGTTATATTGATTCTGGGGCCATGCTGGTGGAGAACATCTTAAGTCCAGGAGCATGAGGCAGAGGCCACTCACTTCATAGCAGACAGTAGAACATAGAGAGGAGAGGAGCAGCCACAAGACATAGCACCCAAGAGCCCAAGTCCCAGTGACATACCTACTCTGGTTATGTCTGACCACTTGTCTCTAGCATGTCCCAAAGTCATGCTACCAGTCAGGGACCAAGAACTCAGCACATGAGCCCATGGGAACAATTCGTATTCAAGCCATAATAGTGCCTTAATTCACACAGGAGAGTGAGTGGATGGTTTTATGCAAACAACTAGTAATTGAGAAACTTAATTGTCTTGAAAGAAAAGGAAGAAGACACGGATAAATTGACTGGCCAATATGAAAGTTGTGATCAATTCTATGCTGTCATACCACGAAGTTGTATGACATTATGTGGCAATCAGATTTGATCACAGAACATTATTTTCCAATCCTCAATCAATTCTAGTAGTGCACTGATTTTACTTTCTTACTACATTAAAAACTCGAAAATACCCTTAGCAGCAAGTAGCTTTCATCATACAATTAACATCTTTTCTTGAGGTTCTAATAGAATAACTAAGGCTTCCCCCTCACTATTCTAGGAAGTCAGGCATACTTGTATAAGATTTACATGGAATTCCAGGATGATGCAGACATAAGAGTGCCTTTTCCCCCTCTTCCAACTTCCTTCTTTTAATAATTTAATCTTAAACAGTTGATTCTTGCTTTTCATATCTGATTTGAAGTCTCTGTTTGATGTCTACCAACTTTGCTAATAAAACTCTTTGTCTCCTTACTTCCTAACACACTTCCTGTAGAAGCCACCCTTTAACGAGTCCTTTGAACTCATGGAGGCAGTCTTCAGCACACATGTAAATCTCTTTCTTGTTCAATATGGAAGTAACAACAATAGCTGCTGACGCTGGTGATCAGGAAGAGTTAAAATAAAATGTCTGATGATGATTAAACCGACAGTTCTCACTCTCGACTTAAATTCACTTGAAGAACAGGCACGAGTCACAGAATCAATAATTTTTTTAATAATAATTGTGAATGACAGACCTGCCACCACAATCAGGTTTCCTGAGACCTGCCACACAACAAGAATTTGCTGCAGTCAAACAAGAGACTTGAGACCAACATTAAGTTGGTGATAACCAATGAGGCGTAGACACAGGACATTGTTATTACTGTGGCCTTTAAGAGACAAGTCTTAGTGGCTAATCTCATCTGGGTGTTCAGAGTGTTCCTACCACACACATGTGGAAGCCAGTGAACACCTTTGTGGAGTTGGTTCTCTTTTTTTACCTCAGGGATTGAATGCAAGTTTTTATACTTGCTTGGCAGATACCAAGCTGAGCCATCTCCTAGGCTACTCATCTTCACTTAAGTGATTCTTTTTCTTTGAGAAAAGAAATTGAGAGAGCGAAGTATATTTTCAGTATTTCTGAAAGAGCAGCCATTCTTACTGCTCAGAACCTCAGGAGAGGGAAAGGTGGTCCCGATTTTAAGAGCTAACATCAAGAGGACATATGTACCTATCAGGTACTGTGCAAAGCACTTTACAGTTAGAGTATAAAGCTATATAATAGCCCGACAGGCTATTCAAAAAGGCATCTAGCACTCTGTGTACACAAATTCTATATTAACACATTCCTTCCTTAGAATGAGTGTCATCTAACACATTTAATTCAAATGATGTTTTCAAAGATGTCCCAACTAGGATAGATTGAGTTGGGCCACCTTTTCCTGAGTGTTTTAATTTATTCCATGGGTGACAATTTTCTTAGGCGTCATTGTTTTAAGTCATGTTATTTGAAAATATAGGCATATTTTTCACCTGTTATAATTGTTTACATTATTTTAGAAATTAAGTTAAAGAATTTTTAGATAAGTTCAAAATGATGTTTCTTTTGCTAGACTCTGAGAAATTATATACATATATATGCATTAATATATATTAATATATATTGAAATACTAAAATAATAAATTGTGTGAAGAGATTTCTCAATATTTCAAAGTGAAGCTTAACTGTGATCCAGACACACAGTAGGCACTGTTAGATGAAAGTGTAGATGAATTCAGGAAGGGCTTGGATATGACTTGGTAGATGATTTATTATATATGACAGTGAACAATAGCTGTAAAACTGTTCAATAAATCTGTTCATGACAGTAGAAACTGTTGTAAGTCTTGGTCATAGATCTTGAAATTGTAAAGATAGTGTGCATTCTTCTTTCCTGGGATGATTTCTATTTTATTTAAGTAATTATTTGATTTCATTTTGATCACTGATGTCACTATTGATAAATTTAACATGCTGTGCCCTGAGAGTCTTTAATTCCCCTTACTCATGATCTACTCGTGGCCATTATTCTACACAGTTACTTTCATTTTACCCTCTACAAGCAAACCATCAATATCCTATAAAACATGGCAGTGTGGCAGGCTTGAAGGCTTGTCTGCCTTTATCTGATCTTACTGCATTCACTAAGATTACTGATCCCATGTGTTCTTGTTGAGGAGACTTATTAAAGCCTTCATTCATTTCTTTTACTAGAGACCTCTTTTTTCCTAGAGAGTAATTTCAAACAAATACAAAATCGATATAAGAAAATTAAGTCATAATGCAATTCAAGTGGAGTATTTTGTTTGACTCATAGCGTATTGATGAACAAGGCAATCTATTCATATTCTGGCACTCCTGTGGTCCTTGGCAAGCATCATCAGTTTTATTTTATGGCTTTGGGGATGAAGATTAGAGACCAATTAATTTACCTTCAGTTACATGGACTTTTCCTTTACCTGAGTGAGACAGACAGAAACACTTGACTCCTTTGCTGCTTGGATCATCTTTCTTCATGATTTATGTCTACTTGAGAGATCATCTTACACACAGTGGCTCCAGAGGTTATTCCTAGGTTAATGTCCATTAAGTAACCATGTGTAAGTTATTATTGTAAAGCCTCATGATGTTTTATTAATCATGTTCTACAATGGTCATGCAGTTTTAAGTGTCAAAATATAATGCCATATGGACCAAGCATATATTGTACAGAATAATTGTGCACAATTCTTTTGGCTAATTTTATTTCTATGTAAGTAAAGCAACCATTGTGTTTGAATGGTCATGGGCAATACAGTGAGAAATGGCTAGGAATTCTGGTGGTATATACCTGTGATCCTAGCCCCTGAGAGACGTCGACAGCAAGATTGGGAGTTCATGGCCAACATAGGCTACAGGTTGAGACCCTGTCTTAAAACAAAATGAAGATGTTAGTAGCTGTAGTATTTACTGAGCCCCATATCGCAGAACAGAGTGACTTTAAATTGCATTTAAATTGTGGAAAAATAAATAGGATGGTAGTTTCTATATTTAGAAATTTGGCTTCCTCCCTTCATTGCGTTGCTAAACTTCCAGATTTTTAGAAGAGAAAAAAATAAAAATAATCTTATGAGAAGAATTCTGTCTTCAATCATATGTAGATTAATATTTTTATTTCAAAGGGGCAAATGTTTATTGAGTATTTCATAGTGTTTGTCTCCACCCCCATATTAGCAACTTTTTAAATCTTTCCAGTCAGTGAGAAAATTCTTGGCATATTGACTTCTGTATATTCTAAATGACACAATGTCTTAGAAAGCAATCCAATGACTTTGACTGAGTGAAGTAGTTTCAAACCTTAGGATACATGATTATTTTGGAATTTAAGTGTAGAAATAGTCATTGTATGACCATTTGGGACAATTAAGTAGAATTTTAACTGAGGTGAAGGATAAACTTGTATTTACAAAAGAAATTGGAAATTGAGGAATAAATACAGTATTTCTACCTTGATTTTTTTGCTTCACCATTCTGAAAACTCTTTGCACCAAGACAACGTTGAATTCTGTCCCAAGATAAATACTTCTTCTCCAAATAATAGCAATTCCAAGCTAAAACTCTGAACTAAAAAAAAAAAAATTAAACTATTTTCAAAATGGGAGCAAGTCTTGGTTTTCTTTTCCTTATCCAACTCCAACTGAATTAGATTCTATGTAAAAATGTCAATTTTTTTTCCAGGTATAAAATATTTTAGGTAGCTATAAAGCAATAAGGTAGCAAATGAAAAATGAGACCAAAATGAAGTTTTATATAAAATGTCTTCCCATCAGTTATGCTAGCTGATAACTTGGAAACAGTGTCTCCGGTATTACATGATTTAGTTTCAAGTATGCGTAGCAATAAATTCAACTCGAGCATCATCCTTCAGTCATATGAAATATTGGACAGAGTATCATTTTACACTGATATGCAGTATACAATGTAAAGAGCAAAATGGCAATCCACGCTAATACTTCCTGACCCCGTGCTCTGACAACACTGCAGTTTAACTGCTTTATTGACAGTGTAGATTATTAGAGGTTAGAGTAGCTTACAAGTTTTGGCAGCTCCACTTCTTCAGTAATAGTTTAACTGAGGTGCTCTCCTGAAAGCCTTTGAGCCTTTGTCCACACTGCACAAAACATTACTATTAGGTGGTCTTCTCTCTAAACATTTATGAGATGACTTCTTGTTTGCAAGAACGTTGGGATCCTAATTAGTATTCCTTAATTATTCACATGAAAAATTCTAGCATGTTTAAGTTATGTTAAAATAAACGAGGCACTAGAGTTGGGGAAGTGGCATTAAATTATTTTTCTTCAGTTCTTAGCCGTGTCCTTGGATGACTAACCCCCATTTACATCTTGGGCTACGGGCCTGATCTAGTTGGTTTCTTCAGGATCACTCGATTTATGGCAAGATGCACAACATTCATTTCTTTCTATCCTTACATGATCATAAGTAAAAATCTCACTGCTTTTCATCTTTTTGTTGTTGTTTTTGATTTAAAGAAAGATCAATCCAATGTATGTATTATTTTGCTTTTCCAGGAAAAAGTCTATGTATATTAAATATAATTAAACACTTTTTTTTTGGTAAGTGTAAACACTTTGAAGATAGGGTTTCATTTCATGCTTAGGGATATTGTATTTTCTTAGAAACCCCCAATCTTTGAATTCTCTTCATATGTTTCTCTAGAATATTTAGCAACTGAAATCTCCTTCATTTAAAGTGTCATGAACAACAGATGGTGCCCCTAAAAAGACTGTTTCATAATTAAGCTATTTTACAATAAAGCAGTGGCCTTGAAATGTATTATAAGTTAACTTAACACTTACGAATACTAAACAGAAAGCCCATAGCAGCGGGTGCATAAGTGAAAGATTATAAACATTAATTTTTGCATTTTGGTAATTTTGTTGTCGCATCAGATATATACATGCAGGGTTTGGTTATTCTAAGTTCATACATTCCCCCCCCCCCCCCAATTTGAAACTGAGCAGATGCTTCCAGTGTGACTTCATAAGGTAGAATTGCCTTGGGATCCTGTGTGAACCCCTCTTTACTCTTGAGTGCATTCTCAGCACCTGCAGTGAAGCGCTCAGCTCTCTATGACCTTTGCTGCGTTCAACACAGAGCTTGGATGCTGCTTGTCTGTGGGGCCCTGCCTGAAATGGCTGAGTTACAACATCTTTCCATTTGATCATTCCAGTTACATTTGGCCATCTCATTGGCTCTACGAATACAAGACAGCTGTGGCTTCAAATACAGTTAAGTCTGGTAGCGAGAAATGTGAGAGAATTTATGTAATTTATACAGATTTGCTGTAGTGTTGCTATGCAAACATCTATATATATATTTTTTTAAGCATGGTTCTTCTTTTCAAACCTTATGGCGTTTCCCCCCTCCAGTTTCCACACTTGTATTATTTCCTTCAGAATCTCTCCTAGAATGCTCGCCACTGCTTCCCCTTTGCCTCTAATCTAGCTCTGACAAGAAAAGAAACAGGAACGGAAAAAAGAACAAAAGGGAAAATCGGAGGTTTTCTTGCGGTCTCAACCCCTTGACTCCGCCCCCTCCTGACACATTTTCTTACGTCATTTCCCTTGTCGTTTCCTATTTATCCTCCTTCCCTTTTATCTCCATTTTTTTTAAAGAAATAAATTTGGCTATAATTTTCATTTCTTTTGTAATAATTTTCTAGTTTTATATTATTTTTTAACATTTTAGCATGTTGCAGCACTAGCCATCAAACCTAGCATGTTCTAAATAATAATTTCCAATCTTTAATTTTAAAGGATGTTTGATCCTAATTTTTTTTACAATTTTTTAAGTAGAAAATACATTTCTAATGCTTTACTACTCTATCAATAGATCAATAATCAAGGTATATGTAAGAGGTAGGCATGCATTATAAGGGCCATTTATAAACATAGTTCTTACTGCTGTTTTCTTGGTTCCAGCAAGGTCTTGGTCCATAGCCTTACTTTTTGCTATGCTAAGTTTCATAAAGGAAAAGTACATCTCTTTTTGTGTGCATGAATGTATTCGTTACATGTTCATGTGGCAGTCAGAGAACAACTTGGGTGAGTTGGTTACCTTTTTGACCACATGGATCTCAGGATTAAAATTGGGTCTTAAGGCTTAGTGCCAAATGTCTTTACATGCCAAGAATCTCATCAGCCGTTTTCATAGTAATTTTCTTGAAAATTAAATGAAGCCAATTCATGCATTTACAGCTACATGACAGTTTCTAAATCTGCCTCTGTTACATTTCTAATGATTACTGGCAAAACAAAATCTATTGACTCTTTTGATTTATAATTTATTTAGCCTATTTAGTAAATTGTTTAATGAACCCAACCCAGTTTTAATTGATTTCTTATTATTTTCTGACTGTTCAGCTATCATTTAAAAATCACACAAAATTCATATGTGATTGTTGGGGTGCAGTATTTCATTTGTTGCTTCACAGTCTAGTGTTGGAGAACTGTTGGTTCAAGACAGAATTGACCTTATCAGTCATGGTGCAAAGTATATCACAGTTAGTTACTAATAGACTATTCAGATGTTGCCAAGGATCCACATTCTCAGTTTTCACATTCTTTCCCTTTTTCCAACAAAATACAACCACAACATGAGGGACTGTATTAAAGGGTCACAGCATTAGAAAGGTTGCCTGAGAAAGTCAAAGGCAGAGGGTGTAGGGTAGTGATTCTCAACCTTCCTAATGCTACCATTTTAGTACAGTTTCTTGTGTTGTGGTGACTCCATAAAATATATTTTATAACTACTTCATGACTGCAATTTTGCTACTGTTATTAATTGCAATGCAATGTAAATACCTGATAAGTAAGATATCTGAGACGCAGCCCCTGTGAAACGATTATTTGACCCCTCAAGGGGTTTCGACCCACAGGTTGAGAACCACTGGGGTAGAGCGTTTAAGTAGCACCAAGGAGGACTTGGCTGTACAGCAGCCAGAGCTTCATCTTCTAAGTAACTGGCAAATGATGCTGGAGAGAGGGAGAGCTCCTAGAGAAAGTAGGGAAGACCAGCTCCCACCAAAGAGGAAGGGAAGGAGCATAAATATCTTCCCTAGGGGGACTGAGTTTAATTGGGCAACACTGAGGGAAGCAAGTACTGGATAGCAGTGCAGAGTTGAGGGCCCATCCTATGCCATATTAGTAAACATTCCCCTTTAATATAAAAAACAATCAAGGAAAACACCCTTACATTTCTTCTTTTTTTTCTCCTTTTAGGTCTGGGACTACAGTAGGTAGATACTCTATTTCTGAACTACATTTAAGAAATTATTTTTTCTGAGACAATTTCTAACATTATTGTTTCTTTTAATCTGCAGTTCCCCAGTGCCTTCTTCCTTTACCCTGACCCCCTTTAGAACTGCAGGGTCATTTTTAAAATAGGAAAACTTACATTCTGATTTGTCAGAGTTTTCTTCATATAATCATTACCTTCCTTTTTTTTTCTTTCCTGTTTTCAGTAAAATGTAGACTTAGGAAGTCTGATGAGAGTTAGTCAAAGCATTTTCATGTGCTGGACTTCCTAAGTGTATCCCATTGGGCATGTTTAGTCATCACACCTGTGTGGCGCTTTGAAGTTCCCAGCTCCATGGAGCTTTTAGGTTGCTTTTATCCCTTTCTGACCACTGTTGGAATACTGGTCTAGGTGTGAACCCAGGACACACTCAACCATGTCCTAGTCGACCTCAACCATCCTCATGGATTTCACATCTACTTCTGAGAGAACTTTGAATGACTGATTTTTTTATGGAAGATGAAATAAAAAATGTCATTTAGGGTGCATTAAATTCAATAGAGTCTGGAGGTGAATGACTGCGTTTCTTGTATCTAAGCTGCTGCTCTCATGTAAGTAAACTTATAATTCTGCTGGGGGGGGGTGTTCAGAATTGGAACATGAGCTGCTCTTTGTTAGAGCATCTGTAGCCATCTATAGCCATAGCTAAACTAAAGAAAAATGTATACAGTCTAATCTTTTTGCCTCCTGAATCTCTGGTTGAAATTGTAACCTGTGTTTGGGTCACCTGTCAGCACATCTATCTGTCCTGGTGACATCTAAAACGTTAGAAACTATGCCACAAGGAGCATCAACCTCTTTAATAATTTACAGCATAGCACTGAATAAGTAAAGGAACAAAATGGAAAAATCATTCCAAGCTCTCTTCCCTTGGAAATTTTATTTCTGGGGCACACGCATTAGTGAAAAGTATGCTTGTTAAAACTGCTGGTTTATAGCCATATAAAGTTAAACCATTGTTACTGAAGATGTTTGCATTTCAGCTTTACCTTGGTAGAACAGCGGAGATGCTGGAGCACAAATATTCCAGTTATCACAGGCATGAAGTCAGAAGGAAACCTGATGCACTTCTAGTAATTTCATACAGCGTTCCCAGAGTTATTTCAATCAGCATTTCTTGGCTGTGTGAGCTCTTGTGTTTTGTGGCAGTAAGAATAACTTCACTTATTATTTAAGGTCTCTTCTACTCTAATTCATTTTGTCCATAATCGAGTTGATAATTGCCTATCTCTGAACTGACCGTCAGTCTCTTAGGTAATGTGGGCCTCATGGTGTCCGCTGTCCTCTTTGCCTGCACCAACTTAGCAGCATAAATAAGTGAGCATAGCTGGCTTCCTGAAGACTTTATTTATAGATATTAAAATGTCAATTTCTTTAATTTGCACATCATTAATTACTGTCTTCCTTTTGACTTTAAAAATGATTTTGAAATGTAAAAATCACTTAGGCTCTCAAGTCATGGTCAAGCTCTGTTTTGGGGGTAGTGCAGTTTGCCAAACCGAATCAAAATCATTGATCATTAATCATGAATGTATGTATGTATGTATGTATGTATGTATGTATGTATGCATGCATGTATGTATTCAGTTTACATCCCAACATAAGTCACCCCTTTCCTTCTAATTTCCCTCTCAAGTGGCTCCTTCCCCCATCTCCTCTGAAAAATGAGAGGTCCCCCTTGGGTAACACTCCACCCTGGTACTCAAGTCACTGTAGGAGTAGGCACACCCTCTCCCACTGAGGCCAGATAAGGCAGCCTAGTTAAGGGAACAGGATCCACAGGCAGGCAACAGACTCAGGGACAGCCCCTGCTCCAGTTGTTAGGGGACCCACATGAAGACCAAGCTGCACATCTGCTACATATGTGCAGGGGTGGAGAGCTAGGGCTGGTCCAGTTCGCTCTTTGGAGGTTCAGTCTCTGGGAACTCCCAAAGGTCCAGGCTAGTTGATGCTGTTGGTCTTCTTGTGGAGCCCCTATTCTCTTTGGGTCCCTCAAATCTTTCCCCCAACTCTTCCACAAGACTTCCAAGCTCTTTCTAATGCTTGGCTGTGGGTCTCTACATCTGTTTTCACTGGTCGCTGCTAGAGCCTCTCAGAGGATAGTTATATTAGGATATTGTCTTCAAGTATAACAGAGTATCATTAATAGTGTCAGAGATTGGTTTTTGCCCATGGGATGGATCTCAAGTTGGGCCAGTCATTGGTTGGCCATTCACTCAGTCTCTGCTTAATCTTTGTGCCTGCACATCTTGTAGGCCGGACACATTTTGGATTGAAGGTTCTATGGATAGATTGCTGTCCTTATCTCTCCACTGGGAGTGCTGCCTGGCTACAGAAGGTGGATACTTTAGGCTCCATGTCCCCCAGTGCTAGGAGTTTCCACTAGAGTCACTACCATAGATTCCCTGGGATCTACCTCACTCCCAGGCCAGTGGAACATTCTAGCGATGCCCCCTAATGCAGTTTTTTCCTTAAAGTTTTTTTTTTTTTTATATGGTGGATTACATTGATGGATTTATATATTGAAACACCCCTGCATTCCTGGGATGAAGCCTACTTGATCATGGTGGATGATGTCTGATATGTTCATGTTTATGAGTATTTTATTGACTATTTTTGCATCAGTGTTCATAAGAGAAATTGGTCTGAAGTTCTCTTTCTGTTTTGAGTCTTTGTGTGGTTTAGGTTTCAGGGTGACTGTGGCCTCATAGAATGAGTTTGGCAATGTTCCTTCTGTTTTTATTTTGTGGAATAGTTTGAAGTCTATTGGTATTAGAATTTTTTTTGAAAGGCTGGTAGAATTCTGAGCTAAAACCTTCTGGCCTTGGGCTTTTTTGTTCAGGAGACGTTTAATGAGTGCTTCTATTTCCTTAGGGATTATAGGACTATTTAGATTGTTTAACAGATCTTGGTATGACTTTGGTAAGTGGTATCTACTTAGGAAATCATCCATTTCATTTAGATTTTCCAATTTTGTGGAGGATAGGCTTTTGAAGTAACACCTAATGATTTTTTTGAATTTCTTCAGTGTCTGTTGTTGTTTCCCTTTTCATTTCTGATTTTGTTAACTTGGGTACTGCCTATCAGCCTTTTAGTTAGTTTTGCTAAGGGTTTGTCTATCTTGTTGATTTTCTCAAAGAACTATTTTTTTTGTTGTTGATTCTTTGTATTGTTCTCTTTGTTTCTAATTGATTAATTTCAGCCCAAAGTTTGATTATTTCCTGCCATCTACTCCTCATGGGTGTGTTTATTTTTTTTTCCTAGCACTTTCAGGTGTGCTTTTAAATTATTAGTATGAGAACTTTTCAATTTCTTTACGAAGGCACTTAGTGCTCTGAACTTTCCTCTTAGCACTACTTTCATTGTGTCCCATAAGTTAAGGTATGTATGCCTTTATTTCCACTGAATTATTTCCAATAATTTCTTTATGTTTTCCTTGACCCAGTGATCATTGATTAGAGAGTTGTTCAGTTCCCATGAGTATGTAGGTTTTATGTGGTTCTTTTTCAAGTTCAGCTTTAGTCCATGGTGGTCTGATAGGATACAAGGAGTGATTTCAATTTCCTTGTACATGTTGAGGCTTGCTTTGTGACTGAGTATATGGTCAGTTTTCAAAAACATACCACAAGGGTGCTGAGTAGGTATAATCTTTTGTGTTTGGCTGAAAGGTTCTGTAGATATTTGCTAGGTTAATTTAATTCATAATCTGTTATTTTCCTTATTTCTCTGTTACTTTCTGTCCTGATGTCCTCTTTGGTGGGGTGTTCAAAGTCTCCTATTATTAATGTGTGGGTTTGATGTATGATATAAGCTTTAGTAACATTTCTTTCATGAATGTGGGTGCCCTTGCCCTTGGGGCATATATATTCAGATTTGAGACATCATCTTTGTGGATTTTTCTTTTGATGAGTATGAAGTGTCCTTCTGAATCTCTTTTGATTACTTTTCATTGAAAGCTTATTTTAGTAGATATTAGAATGGCTTCTCCAGCTTGTTTCTTGGGTCCGTTTGCTTGGAAAACATTTTTTTTATAGTTATCTACTCCGATTGTTGCTGAAGTGTGCTTCTTGTATACAACTGATTGATAGATCCTGTTTACTCATCCACTCTGTTATTTGATATTGGTGGTGGTACTGTGTGTGTGTGTGTGTGTGTGTGTGTGTGTGTGTGTGTTTGTGCCCGCGCGTGCATGCATGTGTTGTGATTCTCTTCTTTTGGTTTTGCTGGTGTGGAATTCTTGGGTGTAGTTACCTTCCTTGTGTTGGTGCTGTCCTTCTAGTATTCTCTGCTGGGCTGGATTAGTGGAAAGATATTGTTTAAATTTGGTTTTGTTATGGAATATCTTGTTTTCGCTATCTATGGTGATTGAAAGTTTTGACGGATATAGAAATCTGGGCAAGTATCTGTGATCTTGTTAAGACATTTGCCCAGGCCCTCCTGGCTTTTAAAGCCTCTGTTGAGAAGTCCAGTGTAATTCTAAAAGGACTGCCTTGATATATTACTTGGCCCTTACACTTTACAGCTTTTAATATTCTTTCTTTGTTCTGTACATTTAGTGTTTAATTTTTTTTTATGTAGTGGGAGAATTTTTTTGTCCACTCGTTTTGCTGTTTTGTAAGCTTCTTATACATTTATAGGCATCTCTTTCTTTAGGTTAGGGGAATTTTCTTCCCTAATTTTTTTGTTGAAGGTATTTTGGGTGCCTTTGAGTTTAGAGTCTTCTTCTTTTATTCCTATTATTCTTAGGTTTGTTTTTTTCACAGTGTCCCAAGTTTCTGGAAGTTTTGTGTTAGAAACTTTTTAGCTTTAGCATTTTCTTTGACCGACATATCAATTTCTTCTACCATACCTTCTACACTTGAGATTCTTTTTTCTATCTCTTCTATTCTGTTGGTGATATTTGTGTCTGTAGTTCCTGTTCTTTTTCCTAGGTTTTCTATCCCTAGGAGTACCTCAGTTTGTGTTTTCTTCATCGCTTCTATTTTTAAGTCCTGAAAAGTCTTATTCATTTCTTTCATCTGTTTTATTTTAATGTCTTGTATTTCTTTAAGGAATTTGTTTATTTCCTCTTTAAAGGCCTCTATCATCATCATAAGATTACATTGAAGGTCATTTTGTATGATTCAGGTGTGTTAGGATATTCACAGATTGCTGTAGTAGGATTGCTGGGTTCTGGTGATAGCTTATTGCCCTGACTCTTTTTTTTTAGTTGCGTTTTTTACACTGGCCTCTAGCCATGTGGTTATCTGTAGTGTAGGCAGGCCTGGTAGTTCCTGATGGGAGCAGGTCTTTTGGGCTACAAGGTAGAACTAGTAACCCCTGATGCAGCAGTCCTCTGGGATTGCAGGTAGAACTGGTTGTCCCTGGTGGCAGTAGATTTGCAGAGATGCAGGCAGAGCTGGTAGTCCCTGATGGCTTCAGGATGCTGGTTGTCCCAGGTAGTGGCAGGCCTCCAGGGATGCAGGCAGAGCTGGTAGTCTCTGATGGTTGCAGGCTTCTGTTTGTCCTGGGAAGCAGCAGGCCTCTAAGAATGCAGGCAGAGTTGTGGCCTGGGAAATAAAGAGTAGGGGTAGCAGGAAGTAGCTACCTGTTGCTAGATTTGCCCAGAGGGGCCAGCAGGCAGGGAATTGGGATAGGGTCTCACCAGTTCCCTGATGGTTGTAGGTGTCTGGGATTGTGGTTAGAGGTGGAGATGGTCATTAGTCTTTATCTATCTTTCTCTCTGTCTTTTTCTCTCTCTTCCTCCCCCACATAGATAATGTTGGTTTATTTTTGCAACAAAATGGTGACCATTTATTAAATTATTCATTTCTTCTATACAAATACAAATATGACCTTATAGTATAAAAATAATAAATATATGTGGCAATTAGCACTAATATTCTTATCAAGACAAATTATATTGTTTTACTTTCATATTTAAGTATTAATTACAAAGGTCAAGTGCAAGGTTGAGTCATGTATCCTATAATAAGGCTTTGTTACATGCTTGCTTACAAATATGGCTGCCTTAACCAATTAATAAAGCAACCAGTATTACAAGTTTTCTTCTATGAAATGCTATCCAAAGCAATTAGTTAATCTTAAGATCTCATCTGTATTTTAAAAACAATGATCTAGACTCCTCTAATCTTTATTAGATTAAGTTAATACTTGGTGGAGGTGTCCTTCCAATAGTTACATTTATGACAAAAAGCCATCCAATTAATTTCTAATATTAAAAATAAATTGAGTTTGAGGGTTAAGCATGTAGCTTAATGGTCAAATATTTTCTAAGACTATTTGAGGTTCTATCCTCAGCACCACAAAACTGAATGGATGAATAAATCGAAAATGAAAGCACAGCCACAAATCCATTGATGCTGTTCCCATGGAGATGTAGGGATGCTGTGCTCTCCTGTGATGTGCTGATATTCTTTCTCTCTGTTTGATCCCTCACTTATAACCAACAAAGTGCAAAAGAAGCAACATAGTGAGATTTTAAGTCTAAGTCAGAAAGGGTCATATAGTTTTGACTCTGTGATTTCTGTATCACTTATTTTGAGGGACTCTGACAGTAGAGAGTAAGAAGTATTTTGAGTTTGCCATTCTGGCAATATCCAAATGTGGGGATCTGGATAACAGTGAATTTAAAGAAAGTTTATTGATGTCCATCTGACTTTATCTGTCTTGGATGCTAAGTCCAATTGAGTGCTCCCATGACATCCCTGATCAACTCTGCCTACCATTGTATCAGAATTTCAACAGAAAATTGCCTAGCTGGACTATTTCTGAGTTTCTAACTCACAAAATTGTGAGCAGATACAATGGTGCTTTAGTTATCACACTTGGGGAATCTGTGTTGCAATGGAACAGAATCCTTAGAGCAGAAGTGGAGCCGATGTATGTCTGTACTTCTGGATGTCTGCCTCAGTTTGAATTGCAGTTCTGCTTATCTAAGCTCAGCAAATTAGTCAATATCTGTAAGTACCATTTTACTCATTTTGAGATTGGGATAATATCTGGACTTATTGAGTTGTGTAAGAATTAAAATCCATAGACGTATGGAGTACCTGATACATAATGGGCACTCTAGATATGGTAGCTTTGACTGTGGAACATACACAGAGAATGAGCATCATAGGCCTGTGATCTGTACACACAGACTCCCTGTTTGGCTTAGTGATCTGCTGCTGTTGTTTTAAAATTATAAATAGCTTTTGCACAAGGACATTTATACTTTCATTTGGCACTAGCCTCTGCAAATTAGATCAACAATCCTACTTTGTATAAATGTGTGTATGTGTTTGTGTCTTTGTGTATATACTCATGCAATTATAACACAGTAAACTATTTCTTCTGTCTTAAAGTTTTTCTGACTAACATTCAGGAATTGTTTCCAGAATTTAAATGCAATCAAGAAGATTGGTCAAGTGGAGTATTCTTGCATTTTCTTGTGTCAGCCATTCTGAAATGGCTTCCTTTGGTAAGTAGATTCAGCTCCTTTTATGAGGTTATCTAAATATATACAGAGACTTCAGTCATCCAAAGACTTTACTGGAGTGGGTGATCTGTTATCAAGGTCACTCATGTGATTGCTATCAGGAAATCACAGCTCCTTCCTATGGAGATTTCTTAGAAAAGGACAGTAGGCCTTCTCAAGATGCTTCCTTGGAAACCCACAATGTCTTGGTGGCCTAACCTAAGCAGTAGATAAGGACCCAGTCCTTACCATCCTGTGATTGTGAGAGAGAATTCCATGACTAGCAGCAAGGAGCTCAGGGGCCATCTTGTAGACTGGCCCCCATACAGGTTGTCTTTGTTGGGGTTTCTATTGCTGTAATAAAAGAGCACGACTTAAAGCAACTTGTGGAGGAAAAGGGTTATTTCACCTTACATTTCCACATTATTCTTCATCACTGAGAGAAGTTAGGACAACGACTCAAATAAGGCTGAAATGGAGAAGCAAGAGCTGATGCAAAGGTCATGAAGGAACACCACTTACTGGCATTTTGGACCTGAGGGCATACTCAGTCTGCTTTATTATAGCACCCAGTGCAACACCACCCACTTGCTCTATCACATCAATCACAGGCCAATTTGTGGGAGTATTTTCTCCATTGAGTTTCTGTCTTTCAAAATGTCCATAGCTTGTGTCAAGCTCCTATAAAAACTAGCCAAAACACAAGTCAAAAATGACAGGAATAGTTTTGGTAATTTTAGAGATCTCCGAGGTTTCATAAACTAATTTGGTATTTGTTACAGTACCCTTCCCTTTTAAATGTTGGTGTGTAAAAGTTAGCCAAAAATAAATTATTTAGACCTTTGGAGATATATTATAAGAAAATATTTAAAGTGTTTGTGCTCATGTTCATGAATGTGTGTGGGTGTACATGTATGAGTAGGAAGACTAGAGAACAACTTGAATGTCATTTTCAGAATATGATTTACCTTCTTTGAGGTAAGGTCTTAGTCCCAAAGCTCACAATTACCCTAGACTTAGTGGCCATAGGGCCTCAGGAATCCACTCATCTCTGCCTCCTTGGAGATGGAATTATAAGCACCTGTTATACCACACATAACATTTCTATATGGGTTTTGAGTTTCAAAAGCAGGTCATTCTGCTCGTAAAGCAAACACTTTACTGACTGAACTATTCTGGCTCTTATAAAAAAATTGTGTGTGTGTGTGTGTGTGTGTGTGTGTGTGCGTGCATATGTTTGCAGTGCACTTGCATGCAGGTATTAAAGCCCATATGTGCATATGAAAATGGAAGCCAGAATTTGATGTTGAATGGCTTTCTCTATGCTCTCCACTTTATTTAAATATATTACATTTATATTTCATATCAGTTGACTGATCATTAATTGTGTGAGACAGGGCAGATGTGTGGAGGGCAGAGGGCTATTCTTAGCAGTTGTTTCTACTCTTCCATCTCTAGAGATCAAACTCAAGTTATCAGGCTTGGCAGACTGGCACCTTATCAATTGAGCCATCCTATCAGCCTTCCATCTTATCTTTGAGACAAGGTGTCTCAGTGAACCTGGTGTTCACCAACTCAGAAAGACTTAACTAGCCAGAAAACACCTGGAAATCCTCTTGTCTCTGCTTCCATAGCAGTAGCTTTGTGGATGTGCACCACCATATCTGGATTTTTATGTGGGCACTGGGGCTCTAAGCTAAGGTCCTTAGGCTTGCTTAGAAAGCGCTATAGAAAATAAATTTTCCTATACCTTAGAAAAAGTAATAAAATCAGGCAAATGACTGTTTTTATTTCCTGTATTCATAAATATGGCACTCATGGATCTATGAATTCTTTAATTCTACAAATAATGAGCTGTGACTTTTGTTAGATTGTAAATGTTGGGTCTGTTTCCGTAGTATTGACATCAAATAAAAGTAAACATATATTTTCTCAAGCAATTATCACTTCTCTATAATGAAAATATTGAACATCCTTTCCTATAACATTAAAAATGATGGGCAACCAATTGCTTTAAAAATCCTTAATTCTTGCATCTAATTATAGCTTATTAATAACTATAAGTGTTTCCCTGCACACCATCCCCTTTCCTCCTCTCTTGGGTTTCTACTGTTAAGTTCATTGGGATTCATATAAGCGACATTGTATTGTATCTGTTTTCCTATACTTGGCTTATTTCACATAACACAATGATCTCTAGTTTTATTCATGCTATTACAAATGACAGGATTCTTATCGTTTTATGACCAAATAACAGTCCAGTGTATGTAGCACAGTTTCTTTACCCACTTCATCATTTAGGTATTTCTTATGTTTGTTTCTTGGCTATTGAAAGAGATAGATTTACAACAAACAAGGGCCTGTAGGTGTCTCTTTGACAGATGAATCTCATATTCTATGGATGTACATCCCAGTAGTGATATTGCTAGAAGATATATAATTTAATTTTTAAGATTGTTAACAGTCTCCATTCTATTTTCTACAACTGCTATTCTAATTTACATTACTGCCAAGAATATGAAACTTCTTAAGAAGGGCCTATTGAACACTCACCAGTATGCACAAAAAAGATGCATTATTTTAGAGAATAGTTCATAGTGGACTTGAAAGAGATAATATTTTTGCAGTCAGTCTGACGATCAGATATTTTTTCCTTTAAAAAAATCTGCTAACTCTATGTCTTATGGTAAGTTACTTAAGCAATTTGAAATTCCTTTATTGGGTAAAATGGTATTAAAATTGTAGGCCTGTTGCAAAGTTTAAATATACAACCTAATAAATAAATACTGTAGTTCCCCATTAAAAAGTTCCAGTTCCCAATTAAGAGGTGCAGAAATGTGCTTCCAGGGGCTGGAATGCAAAGAATTAGAGAACACTGGAAGTAAAAGGCTTTATTAGCAATAGATAACAGCCCTGAATCTCTCTTTGTTGTTATACAATACTCGATTATAAAATAGTTTCCCAAGAGGGATATTGTCCTTTTGACCTGGAGCATCTTGCTCTTAAGTGACTGCTTTGGGACAGTTCCTTTGATACAGCAGCATTACTGTGTCGAATCCCATGTAAGAATTGACTCAAAATGAACCAGAAGGATAATTGAATTTTCATCCTGCTTCCAATGTTGGTTATCCTTTTGCCTCCAGTCTTCCCACCTGAAAATCCATCCAGGACCTTGCCTGGGCGTAACTTTCCCAGGGCAGTACTTAGATGTGCTCCATTCCCAGATATAAAACCTTTAGATGCCTCATGTTATGTGTGAGAGAAAAACTACATCACTTAGCAAGTGATCAAATGCCTTCAGCAATCTGCTCCCTTAAAGAAAGTTTCCCCTCTAGCTGTCACGTATCCTTATTTTGCCATGGCTCCTTAAAATGGAGCTTTTTATAACGTTTATCTTTATTTATAGAAAATACATTCATTCTCAGATTGACAAATTTTCAGTTTCTTTGTGTGTGGGTGAAGTCTTCTCAGCTTGTATGCTGCATTTTAATCATGCTTGTTTTTTTATTTTAATCTTGTTCTTTGACAGTTTCATACATGTGTATAATATATTCAGATTACTCTCTCCCACCCTTTTAAGATTTCCCTTCCATACTTATCAGCTCCTTCCTGTATCCCTAGTAGCTCCTCCATTCCCATTTCATGGCTTTTGGCTCTGTTTGGTGACATATTGGTTTAATGGGGGCCATCGGTGTGTGTACTGGATTGGAGCTCTCCACTGCGACCTGATGGTGTTACCAATGGGTACAAAACCCGATAGCAATCACTCCTTCTCTTCCTGAATCTATCCATAGCAAATATTTGAGCAATGAGATGCCTTCCTATCCCCAGCCCTTCCTTGATCCACGGGATTCTTCTCAACGCGGTTTATTCAGGAACCTTTTCATTCTTCTCTCTGTGGAAGCCCCTATCCCCATTTTTCCAGTCCTTTTATCCCCCTGCCTGTCCACCCCAAGCCTGCCACGTGGGCATGTATGATAGGTGCGTGTCAAATGGCCTGATTTTGTGTAGCTGCAAGCCTGCGCAGTAGTTCTGCGAACGTGGCTTTTCTGGGGTGGATAAGGAAGTCGGGTGCTAGTCTTGAGACTTGGCAGTCATCCCGGGCACCATCTTGGGCGCTCCTCACAGGTATCCACAGCTGCTGTGAGTTCCTGAGTTCAATAGCTGTGTTTTGCTTAGAAGATGGTATCTAGCAATCTTTAACGTATTCTGGCTTTTAGGTTCATTCTTGTCTCCTGTGCCTTAGAGGAGACTGCATAAATGTCTTATTTACAAAAAAATTGAGCTTTACCCCCTCATTCTATTATCTCTTTCCTTATCATCTCAGCCTATCCAGTTCCTACCTAATTTTAAAACTCTCTCTAGTTTTAATACAGACTTCTCTATAACACAGCCTTACAATAACCTAATCATACATAACCAGTGTACACAAATAAGTTATAAAACAGAATCCGACTCTTGCCACAAGCATGGTTCAAATGCTAGGTGCATTAGGTACATTTCTATTGCCATGATAAACATCCCAACCAAATCAACTTATAGAAGGTACTTGGGCTTGCAGTTTCAGAGGGCTAGAGTCTATGATGGTGGAGTGGAGGTGGGTGACACACCAGCTGGAGCAGCAAGCTGAAGGATCACATCTTAAACTGAACACAAGCAGAGAGAAGTAGCAACAGCAACAGCCTTCAAGGTCTTAAGGCCTCCCTCGGTGACATACTTCCCCTACAGCCAGGTCACACCTTCCAAATTAGCCAAACAAAGCCAACTGGGGACCAAGTATTCAAATGTCTCTGACTTCGGAATTTAAGCCATCATAAAAGGGTAAAAAGAAAGAAAGAACCTTCTTCAGTACTGTGCCTTCAGAAAAGATTTGTATGGTAGTTAGTGCTAGAAGGGTCCTTAAAAGTACTTTAGAATTTCTAAAGAGTCTAGTTTTGGTGGAGGGATTAGCTTAAGAAGCACATGAGACTTTGGATGGCATAGGGTGTTCTCAAGGAGATATTCAGTTCAGACAAAGAGTGAAATACAAATGAAATATTTTAGGGTATTTGATAGATTTGGATCCTGATTCTAGCGGATGTTATAAATGCCAAACTAAGATATATGAAGTTTAACTGGATTTCAAAAGCATTAAGCTGACTGAAGAATGACAGATAACATGGAGGGTATTTGTAGAAGAGAGAGGCACTGGAAGGACTTCATTATGAGACAATTGGATCATTGGAAGAATTTAGTGAGGGGATTTTTTATAATCATTTTGGCAGGAATGAAAATATTCTCAAGAGATACTCTGGCCCTCTGTTTGCCTACTGGATACAGACTCCAAAAAATTGGAATTTCCCTGAACTCTCATTCTGAGTTAAGAAACAGACTGATGCCTGATGTCAGTCAGAGGGGAGCTTGTGACCCAGGAAGAATAGCTGTCTGACTACTTTCAGGAGACTGTAGCACTCAGACTGATAATCAGTTGGTGCACACCTCGACCAAGGTTGTCTAGTGATGCATACATTTTGCCTTTAATTTAAACCTGATCTTAACATTAGGACCCTGAAATGAAAACCTAAGATATGACTAGGTGTCTTTGATGATAGAACAGTTTCAAAAGAGGGAGGGATAAGTGAAAAGATGAAACTCACACTCAGAAGAGCTTTGTGTACTTGTTATGACTTTGTTCTTGAGTTAGATTTCTTGGGTTCCTCTTGACCATTGCACTGGGATCTCACTCTAGATCCTCCTTGGCTCTTGGTGCTTGGGATTCTATTTGAAAGAGTTCAGACAATGCATATAGACTATAGTGTAGAAGATAGGTAGCAATTTTGGCTTGTTTAGAGAAAAGCACATTCTCAAAAGGCCAAAGAGATTATTGTTCTGATTTATATTTTAGGCAGGCTTTATATAACTTGTAACATCTGTGGAACAGACAACTTATGAAGGATGTTTTGAGACAAAGTGATTGACAGATGCGTGTGAATCTACTCTTCAGAGACTAGCAATGGTATGCCCTTGTCCTTTGCCAGAAAATCTCCTGCTAGACAGAGATTTTATAAGGTTTAGAGCTCCTACAACCTGGTTTGGATAGTTAACAACTAATACTTTCCAGGAGGTTCAGTATATCATGCTTCCTCCCAAGGCCAGGTGTATGATTCAGGTTACACTCTTCTGACCAGCAAATTACATCCCAGTGTTCTAGTTCATGGTTTTATGAATTGATGATTATGATGAAGGGGCATAACTGAAATGTCTTCATATCCTGAAAATATCTAAACAACTACCCAACATCAGCAGGCTAGAGATTGGCTTCTTTAACTCTGGCCCTCAATTTTATTATATACAGTGGGTTCAAAACAAGTGAATTAAATGTTTAAGTGGTAAAGAAATAGTATTTTTTCCTTACCAATGACAAGGTTAACAATTGAAACATACCTCTATTAAAAAACACAGATTAACAAGAGAAAATACAGAACCTTAAAAATTAAAGACCCAAACACTTAAAACTATTTTTATAGAGTTTTCAGAAGTGTGGTCGGATGACAAAAAGGTATGATCTTATGGTACCAAATTGGGGGAAATACACAGCATCTTTAGATTTTTCTTGGCCTACTGGCATAGACAGGACAACTATGAAACAGATGGTTTATTACCCATTTGGGGGAAGGAAGGTCAGAGAATTCTTTTATGAGAATGTTTCAGGGGAGAATGGCAGAGAGCATCAGAATGACCTTTTTGCTTCTGTGGTCTCATGGTTTCCTTCAGCTAGAAACATCTAAATAAGAAGGTCCCATGTTTGAGGGATCATGTCCTGAACACTGATTGAACTTATAGAATAACACTCAGCATAGGAACTCATTTTCTGACACCACTATAGGGGGAAAAAAAAGCAAAGTAGCTTTGTAGTGAGAGTTTGCTTTAGGACACTGCAGTGCATTAAGAGAAGTGATAAGAGAGTTTTTGGAGCTTGAGATATAGCTCAATGATGGAACACTGACCTGTATGTTGATGTTACAACAACAACAACAACAACACACACACAGAATCTCAGCCGCACAGTAAATGTGTGATGTAATTATGCCTAAATATTTTGATTTAAATACTTTTTATTTAGTTAAACACTATACTTCTCCTTCAATAGACATCAAAAATTAATTGCTAAAAGTACCTAAAGTTTTCCAGAAGAAGGAACTGCCTAACCTTTATCAAATGTTGGCCATGGATGAAGTCCGATGTGGAATTTATAATGTTATATCACAATGATTGCAGCAGACAGGCATTTTGTGATTAATGTTAAGATTTCAAAATTAGGTTGCCGCCTCTCCTTCAGGTGCAGGAGGAGCCATTGGATCATTAAAATTCCTCTTGCTTTTTGCATTGATTCACATCTCCGCATGGTTTACTCAGGGGGTCACCAGTAACCTAAGGCTCTGCTCCCTAGAGTCTTACATTTGGTTCATTGGCTGGGAAGCCAACCTTTTGTTGGGACACACCAGAGGGTGGTGAATCTGAGGTCTCGAGCAGCCTACTGATCCAGATATAGAACTCTTGGCTTCTTCTCCAGCACATGTCTGTCTGTGTGCTTCCTGCCATGATGTTAGTGGACTAAACTTTGGAACTGTATTGAGGACTGAATATATAGACTTAAACATCATTAAGTGGGTAAGCTCTCTCATCTACCACCAAGCTTCAGGGTTTTCAACCATCACTCCAGCTCATATGATGCTCTTTAAGAAAGTGTACACATTAAGCATTTGAACATAGACACTACTGATATTGGATGATAACAAGGTTCAGAAGACCCTCTGGGGGATTTCTAAGATCTTTGGTTCTTGAGACTTCTGCTTGCATAAAAAGCAAGAATGGTTGAAAAAAAAAATACTCCCAAGAAAGGAGGAGGGCTGGAGGAAAGAGATGAGTTGGAAAACCACTCTGCCGTAAAGAACCCAGTCTCTTCCTTCTCATGGCCACCCTTCATGGCTTATCTTAATGGGGTTCCTGCTGAAACTTGGATCCTCATACTTACTGGCAAGTACTTTGCCAACTGAGCCATTTCCCAAATTCTGTTTAGTCTCTTTTATACATAATCTCTTTGCTATAGACAAAAGAGAATTGATCCATTTTCTCTCCCTACATCTGGGCAAAACTATGATGATACTGTTTCCTTTTCCAGTGTCAGTCTCAGTCTGTGGTAGCAGTAAGCAATGGACCTCCAAAAACACAAATAAACAAACAAACAAAAACCAACCAAAAACAAAACCAGAAACACAAACAACAAAACAACTTAGAATAAAAACAAAACCAAAAACAAAACTACAATAAAAAACAAAAACAAAACCCCAAACCCAAACAAAAACAACAAATAAACAAAAATACAAACAACAAAAACACAAACAAAAAACAAAAACAAAACCCCAAACACAAACAAAAAGCAACAACTAAAAACAAAATAAACAAAAACCGAAACAAAACACAAACTAGAAAACAAAAATTAAAAAACAAAATAAAAAACACAAACAAAAAACAAAAAACCCAACAAATAACAAAACACAAAATAAAAGACACAACAAAACAAGACAAAATAAAACAAAAACAGCAATCCATTGACTAAATCCAGCATTACAGCAGTATTCCTTGAACACGTGGTCTCCTGTGGATTGGACAGCACAGTGTCTAAGCCTGTGTTGCATGCATCCTAGAGATGGCATTAGGGCAGCAGTCTGACATCCCAAGTTAGGACTATATTAAAGAGAGTGGGCTTCAACCAGTCAGACAGCTCAATACCTGTTTTAAATTTCTTCAGTTAACTTTATTTGAGGTATAGTAGAAACATCGATAGAAAAATACAGGGGTGGTGACCACGGCAATCAGGTGGATATTGTTACAGTAAGTGACTGTGCAGGATTTCCCATACCATCCTCTTCCTGAAGATGGGCATGTGCTGCTGAGAGAAGGTGACAGGTTGGTCTCCAGCGATACAATCAGCATATTTACAGGTGAACATCTCACAGTCACTCCATTCAGTAGCTGGGGAATCTCCTCTGATGTCATTCTGTATTGCTTCCACTCCAAAGGGTCCAGCTCGCTGTTCCTTCGTGTCTTGCTTTCATTTTGTAAATATTGGAAGATGGCCTCACAGATAGTCTTCTCTGTCTGTCCCATTGAATCGAGGTATACGATACTTCGTTTTCTCAAATCGATTACCACCAGGCTCCAATGTACCCTCCGGTGAATAGGCACCAAGATAAGCTCTTTGTCAAAGAGATTGATTCCTTGAATCCATCTTTTCACAGAACTGTAACCGCTATGCTTTAGCTTGGGGTAAAAGAAAGTGCTAAACACACGAAGAGTTGGGTAGCCTTGGTTTTTATTTCTCTCAACTAGAAGGTTCATGTAGAAATTGATGCCCTCATCATTGCGCCACTGACCGTTCTCGAGGGTCTGTTAGTTAAGAGGGTCCCCTACTTAGGATTTCTGGGTCCTGGACCCAGTGCATTCTTAATTTCCTTCTTCATGTCCTCTGTAACATAAAAATCTTGATCCATTTCTCTGCCCTTTTCTTGGTTTGTGAGAGGCTTTTTTTTTTTCTGTTGCAAGTACGCAAGTACTGCCATCTTGTTGGGGAGTAACCTATCGCCTCCGCCACTATCCAGGATGACTAGAGCTGGTGTTCCCAGTAAGTCAGGCTCCAAGCTATTCCCCCTTCTTCCTTCATGGTTTACACCACCTTTCTTTTGTCTAACAGATTTCTCCTCTGAACACCTCCCCTCTCTCTCGTCTGGTGTAGATAGTTCTGGATCTCTCTGCATTGTTTCTGATCCATAACTGTGCCCTGACAAGCCCCCTTTGATTTTGGAGGTGTTTGTAAGGATTGGGTGAGGCCTGTGTGGGTCTGACCTCACATGATAGTCGAGTTTAAGGTGCTGAAGTAACCTTTCATGCTTTTCCTTTGGGGGGCGCTTTGTTCGTTTTCCTCCATGACGGAATAGGGGTGCTTGTGACCCTTGCTACCACCAGCAAGCTTCCTCTCAGTTACAGCCTGCACTGGAGGACCTTTGGTACACTCTAGGGGTTTTAGTTGTCTTGGACTCTCTTCCTGGGGTTTTTGTACCTGACCCTTGCCTGGCTGGTCTCTCTGAAGCTCTAGGTCTTGATGCTCCCGGTGGGTCTTCTTCCAAGCCTTGCCGGGTTCTTTAAATACCATCTCTGTTCCATCCTGGCATTTCCTTTTTGGACTTTGTCCCAAAGCTTCAGACTCTCTCTCTGCCCCACTTCCATCCTGGTATCCCATTTCCGAGCTTTTCCTGAAGCTTCGGGCTTCATCTCCACCCCAGGCTGTTTAGGTTGCCACGTGGAGAACTGCTTGGATTGCTTTTTCGACAGTACCGGCCTTTCTGATTTTCAAGAACCATATGCCTGGCTCTGGGTTGGTATTCTTGGGTTGTTTGCCCTGATATAAAATAATCACTCCTTCCAGTAGATGGTTGGCTCAAGGTCGGAAACCTATTAGGCTCAGGAGAGCTCTTCTCAACAGAGTTGACTTTGCATGTCAGGGTTAGTCAAAGAATGAAGATAATTAAGCTGTCAATATTGGAAACCGATTAGTGAATAGTCAGATGTTGGCAGTCCACCAGGGTCCACTCTGGGAAACTCTGAGGAGTTCTAAGAATACTTCCTCAGAAGTATTCTTCTAGAGCAGGTAACCAGATACCCAAAATTTCGAAATCGGACTAATCGTCCTAGTTAATCACTATTAAGACACCAGGCCTAAACCTAGCAGCTAACACATTGGAGGTAATCTCATGAATGATGTCTAACTCAGGGGGCTGTCCCTAGTCACAGCCTTCAAGGTTTCATAGCTAGTTATGATGTCACCTGAAAGAACGCAAATCAACGTTTCTGGATGGTGTAAGCCTTCCCCGACTCAAACTGGGTCCAGGATTTCAGAGTGCTCCCTTGCCCAAGTGGGAAGTTTGAATGAATTGATACATATCTCAGTTCCCTTTGGCAGAGCACAGGGTTACGTAAATCATCTCAGCTGGTCCTGACTAGTACATTTGTCTTTTAGGAAACTGTCTCATCATGGTCAATTATAGAAAACAAAATATAAGTGCCCTTCAAAATATCTTCTCACAATATGCTTGCTAATTACAAAGAATAAATAGAATTTTATAGGTATAAAAAAGGATTTCAAAATTACAGCTCAAATATAATTCAGACATCCTTATTTCTCTGCCTGGAATTAGGATCCAACAGAAATGATAGAAGAATCCTTAAAATATTGGAAATAAAAAGAATATGTGTATCCAATATTATTTCATGTTTAAAGCAGTGAAAATTAATAAAAACCTGGAGGAGAAGGAAAACATAACTGTAGATGATAGAACTGCAGCCCAAATCACAAGACAGAATGGACAGAAAAACTTACAAGCCAGAAAAATTTCCAAAGTAGTCATTTAAAAATTGATCTGTTAGATTCAGTCAGGCACATGCCAAGGATATTGCATTTTTAGCGCCAGACCATGAGACTAAAGCAGATATTGCAGTGAAGAGGTATCAGAAAATTTTTGGGTTCACAGTGAATGTAAGTTTGTGTTCACACTGTACTATAGTCTAGTAAGAGTATAGTGGCACTTGCTCTAAACACCAACCTATATACTCTAATTTGAAGAGATTTTGAGATAGCCATATCATGTAGAGAAGACAGCATTTCACATTACTCCTCTCCATTCTCCTAGCTTTATATGCTTTCTGTGACATCCTCCTCTATTGTCCCTGACCCTTCATGGTGGTAGGATTTATATGGATGTTCTGTTATGTACAAGAACACAGGCTCTTGTTTCTTTTTTTATTGAACATTTTATTTATTTTCATTTCAGATGTCATCTCCTTTCCCAATTTCCCCTCCCTAGAAGCCCCTATTCCATCTTCCCTCCTCCTTTTTGCTTTTATATCATTTGAATTACATGCAAGTATTCAGGTCAGTTCTAGGTTGAACACAGGCTCTTATACTCAGGACTTTGACCAGTTCTGCACCTCTCCACTGACTGTTGTCTATTGTAAAAGAAGCTTCTATGGCTAGGGGTTATCTTAATTATGAACCCATAGCAGCTGTGTTTACCTGCCCAAGATGACAACCAAAATTCTGGTGTATATGGGATAGATGATCCCCATGCCCCACCCCTTAGTAAGTGGAAAGTTTCTGGGGGAGGGAATATCACTGATCTTTGAGGATGTAGCCACTGGCAAATTTCCCATGCTCTACTGGATGACTGTACACCCATGCACATTAAATCCAGTTAGTGGTGGCTATGTGTACATGGGTGTAGAGGTTGTGTAGGATCACATTTCACTGTATACATGTATGACATTCTCAAAAGATTAAAGATACTTTGGTGTGGACCTACGGGTATAGCTCAGTTGGCAGAGTGCTTGACTAACACATGCAAAGTCATGGGATTGATCCTCATTACCATATTTGGGAATGGTGGCACATGTCTGGAATCCCAGGAGGTAAAGGCAGGAGAATCAGGAGTTCAGATCCATCCTCAGTTACATAGTGAGTTCAAGGTCAATGTGGAATACAGAAGACTCTGTTTTAGTTAACAAGCAAAACCAAACCAAACCAAAAACCTCTTAGATGGGTATAGTTCATGGGTACATTGGTAAAGTTTGTGCTTAGGGTGTGGGATACTTTGTACTCAGTTTCCAGCACCAGAAACAAAGGAAAATAAATTAAAAAAAATCTACAGAACATTTTCTATGAAAAATGCAGAAGATCATCTGTCTAAGCCTTTGGAAAACCAAAGTTGAGAAAGACTTACTTGACACAGAATTAGCACAATCATTCAAATTGTGAACAATGCAAAATCAGTGTAATAGGACAAAGCATGGGTGACAATTTATATGTGCCCAGCTGAGCAAAAAATCCCATTCACAATGCCAATCAAAACTAGCAAAAATACCCATGAAAAAAATCCAAGAAATAAATAAGGATATATAGGAAATGATTTAATAACTTGGAATAAAGTGATAACAATATTTTATAAAGAACACCTTTTAGTAAGAAAAATCAGCTTTGTAAAATACAAGTTCATTATAAACTCAATCAAACTAAATAAAATAAATTGGAAGAGATAGGAGATAAAACTTGTCTAGTTGATTCTTAAGTTCAATTTTAATAATACTGACATAAGACTGTGTTAAAATATTCATTACCATAGTTATAAAAACCTCATGTTATAGAAATGAAGATGATAAAATGACAGAGTAAGTTTGTATTATAGTTTAAAGAGACAAAGCTGTTTTCACAAATAAGACAGAAGCTTCAATAATATCAAAGGTAATTATTGACTAATTTGTCTATTTAATGATATAAAATTATCATAGTTACATAAAAATAATTGTTGAAAATGTTAAATTAAACCAATAATAAATCTTAAGCTAGGATATACTTGCAGTAGACACAATGAGCTGATAATTTCTTTGATTTATAAGGTACTTGTATAAATAAATAATAAATATATATATATTTCAGCAAAAAACAGTACAAAGCATGAACTAGTCTTAGGAAACAAATATGAAAGCAAAAGAGCAAAAGCCAATTTTAGTGTCAACGTAAGCTACATTCCAGTCACAAAGATACAGTAGTCAAAACAATTAAAGTACAGAATTGTCACCTGTAATTATTTATCCTACAAGATTTAAAGGGTGGCAAGGTTTGATCATAAGCATTTGCTGAATGCAGTGTGCGTTTTTACATGAAAACATTTCAGAGCAGGTGCGAGTGGAAGGACAGATACCGGGAATATCATCAGATTCAGTTTTATCTGCCACAGCCTCAGGATCACAGAACAACAGACTTTTAAGGTCTTTCAAGTATGTTAGCTAAACGTCTTAGAACAGAGGTCGGCAGGATTGGGGGCTGCAAGGGATCATTTGTCCCATTGTTTTTGATATTTTTCTCACCTTCCTTGGCATTGCTTAGCTTGTGGATATGTTGTTCTCATGGATTCCCTCATCTTCACCTGGTACCGTCTCTATGCACATGTCTGCATCAGTGTTTGAATCTCTCTCTCTCTCTCTCTCTCTCTTAAATAAAGATCTGGTCATACTAGAATATGCTCATCCAAACGATCTGATATGGACTTGATAATTTGTGGAAATCTTCTTAGTAAACAGAATCTGATGCATGTGATGAATGTTAAGACACCAACTTCATCTGAGGGAGAGGGCACTGCTATCATTTGAACACGAAATGTTTTCCACAGGTTCACAGTCTGAGTGCCTGGTCTCCAGTTGGTGGTAGGTACTACTGTGGGATGTCAGAGAAAGTTTAGGAGGTGGACTTGGCTGGAGGACGCAGGTATTTAGAACAAAGTCGATGTGGCTTTGAAGTGTCTAGTCTCTCCTTCTGCTTCTTCAGTGACAAAGAGTAAATAACTGCTTCTGACATGTTTGTCACTAAAACAATCAGTAGGCTAGCTTTCAATTAAATCTTTGAAACAATGAACGAAAGTACATTTTTATTGCCTTAAATTGACTTACTCAGGCATTTGTCACAGTGACAAAAAGGTAGACTAACACACCTTTTAACCCATGAGAGCTGGCAACATTTAAATATTTGTTTTGGTGGTGCCTATTGAGGTAGGAAGAAGCAGACATTTTCTCATAGATGTTAGGAATATCATTAGTCTCATTTAGAAGGCAATTTAGTTATGTATATGAACCTTTCATACAGTGTTTATGAAAGTTCAAATGGACATATCCTTTGTTCAGGTAATTGCACCCCTAGGAAATGACTTTTTACTGTTATATATGCAAGAAACATGTTTATTACAGCACTATTTGTAAGAGAAAAAAACAAAAGAAATCTGTATATCAATTGAAGAAATGTAGGTTTACTATTCATGACCCTCAGACATAAAACACTATATTTTTGTTGTTGTTGTTTGTTTGTTTGCTCATTTTTTCATTTCTGGAACTTGGACAAAGGGCTTTGTGGATGCTATACAACTATTCTGCAATTGAGATAAATCTCCAACCTATCTAACTCTTTCCAAGGAATGAAGTAGTTTTATGTTTATTCATTAAGAAAATAGATCCAATGTATGAGGCAAAGACTGCAAGGGATAGTAGAGGTTATTTGCATGATTGTTTTGGTGAAAAAAAAGGAGATAATTGTACTCTTTAAATGAATTACTTCTCTGAAAAATGTGTAAGAAACTGACTGAGCTTTGTCTGGGGACAGAAAAGGAGACTGTTAATGATATGGCTTTTAGCCATGTTCATCATTTGTACACTTTCTTCCTGTCATAAAAGTAAAAGTAAAGATGTGAGAGAAGTCTTCCCATCATACTGAGTGAGATACAAGTATTTTGTTGGCAAGAATCTTTCTTTAAGGATGGAGATTTGTTGGTCCTGATTCTAGTTTGGCTCCTAACACTTACATTGGGTGGCTCACAACTGCCTGTAAATTCAGCTTTAGGGGATCTGATGCTCTCTTTTTGCATCCATGGGCATACCCACTTCTCTCTCTCTCTCTCTCTCTCTCTCTCTCTCTCTCTCTCTCTCTCTGTGTGTGTGTCTCCCTCTTTCCCTCCCTTTCTCTCTCACACACAGATACATAGAGTCTCATAAATAAAAATAAATCCTAAGAAGAGATTATTCCCACAGAGGCATTCTCAGGACCATTTGATGCTTGCTGGGAGAGGGTACCTCATAATTTTAAGCAAGCATGCTCCAAGGCCTTATCATGACTTCATTCTTAGTCATGTAAGAGAATCTGGCTATGTTGTAGACCGCTTCAGAAATTTAATCACAAGCACCATTAGGATTAGAAAGAGCTATACATGTTATTTTGATGGACACTGAGGAAGAACCCCCCCCCCTACTTTTTATTTTAGGATGGAATACAAAGACTAGAAACAATTCAGTATTTTATTGAAAGGCCTCTTTCTCTTATTGAAAGGCCGGATGTAGGACCTGCCTTTGTTTACTGTGTCCAGCCAGCATCAGCAGAGTTAGTTGGCTTCCTGTGGGGAAAAAACGATATCTGTACAACCTCAGTGTGCTCGCTTGTTTCCATGCTGTCATTTGCAGGTTAGTTAAGAAACTGAGTACTTCCTGTTCACATAGTAGAAGGGAGTGCTTTAATAGCTTTACATTTAAATAAATTTCCACGATATTATGCTAATCAGCCCCAAGAAAAATTACTTCAGGAATGCAAAATATATGAAGTGTTTTGATGAAAGGCATGATTCTAATCACAGGCAATAGAGACAGCTTTGTATCCAATTTCCTTTTATCAGTCTGTTGAAGGATAGTAAGTTGAAAGTTACTTGTTCTCTGTGAAACTACTTCATCGTTCGGCACTTGAGCAACTTCTCTTGCTTAACAGAGACTTTTAAAACTGTCCGGACTCATTTTTGGTCTGGATGCTGTCCATTGCTAAGGTAGACACAGTCACGTTTGCTCCTCAACTACCAGATTTTTCAAATCTGTCAAAATAATTTTCTTGCACGGTCAGGTAATTCTGAGCCAGCTGCATAGTCCAGGAAGGCTGCACATGTGAAGTTTCAGAAAAGTACATCTCTTATAACATCAAGCACTTTTGCTGAACATATAATTTAAGTTGCTTTAAATAGACCCCTGGGAAAAGGACTTTCAAGTTCTTTATAGTTCTAAACATCTGGAAAGACTTGGATAATGCAAGATGGCCAAAGAATAATGATGTTCTTTCTGTAAACAGCTGTCACTGTTGGGTAATTCTGTCATCCTCTTCTGTCCTATCTTTAATTTTATTTATGGCACCACCATGCATCCATTCATCTGTTTGGACAGCTTGCATAGACCTTGACGTCTTCCCTTTACCTCTGGTAATTATGAGTTTTATAAACTTTCCCTTTAGGGTATTTCATAAAATAATTTCCCACTTCTCTGAAATTGGATGGTACTCCAGATCTTTTTATGGAGCAACAATTATAGGACCCATTATGCAGAAGGTTCTTTGGCTTATCAACTTGGAGATTCACATGGGTAACTAGTCACCACAGAAGTCATGTAAGATTAGTCTTATTACAGTCACTCAAGGGTTAACAAGGACTATAGGACAAAGCGATTCAGTAGCAGTTCAAAGTCACATTTGTACAACTGAAAGTCAGATCACATGTTGGTTAACTTTAAAAGTTGCTGGTGTATTGTTGAGTCTCATCTCTTTATACTAATCATCTACTGCCATATGATATAATGTATGTGCGCTCGTATGTGTATGTATGTATGTATGTATATATGTGTATGCATACTAGCACATGTGTTTGTAATTTGCCTTTGTGGATCTAAATTCTTTTAGTATAAATTCCATATACAATCATTTACATTTCACCGTTGTCTCCCTCACTGTCCTATATTTAACAAGTAGCATCCTGTAATATTTGGTAATAGTTTATAATTAGTTGGAAGTCTTTGGTATGCAACTTCTAAGACAAAGACAAAAGCCTTAACTCTCACTGAGAATCTTGTTTGTAAGAATTAAGATATGTGGATAGAATTGTAAGCCGTTTTATTCTCAGAAAACACAAAAAGAATCTGTGAACACAAGGTATTCATCTCTTCAAACATATGAAATTCAAACACAATTGCCTTGGCATTAAGCATTTCAATTTGTATGTGAAATGTCAGAGTTCTATAATTTTTCTGTCAGAGATGGCTGGCTGTGCTCCCTGGCTTTTCCGATTTCTTCATGTACAAGCAGATGTACTTGTAAGGACAAATGCATCCCCTGATATATGGAAAACTTTATTAGCTGTTTGTAACAGGAAAAAATGTCTTGCCCAGCTTTGGGACATTTATAAGAGAATGACTGTCACATTAGCCAAATTCAGGGCCACTTGCAATACATTTGTTTGTCATCTTCACAGTCTTCCCTGTTGTATTCCTGAATTTACATTCCCAGGATTTGCATGCTGTTGCTGGGGGCATGGGTAAGTATTAGGGAATTATGCTAGCATCAAGCTGAACACATAATCACATTTTAAGGATTGCCTTGTGACAACTACATCAAACCTTCCCCATCCTTTTTGTTCTAGTAACATCACTCTGACAACAGCTATTAAACCTGAGGAGTGACAGCTTTAGAGGTCTCAGGTCAGGGTTGGCTTGTGGAGCTTCACTTACTGGCATGATCTAGAGAAACCTTGCATCTTTAGGTGTCATTCATTTTGCCTGGAGAATTGTAAAAAAATAAACAAGAATAAGGGGCTGGAGGGATGGCTCACAGGTTGAGAGCACATACTGCTCTTACAAAGGTTTAGGTCCCAGCATTAGCACTTACATAGGCCAGCTCACAAATGCCTGTAATCCTAGCTATAAAAGTCCCAATACCTCTGGCAACTATGAGCACCTGCACTTAATGTATGCATAAACCTGCACACAGCTGTGCATGTGTGCATGCATACACACACAATTAATTAAAACACAAATCTTTAAATGGGTATAAATATGTAAAGATTGTTTCTCCACTTAAACTTGGGTGAAAATATCCTATATCCAACATGCTATGCAGTTTATGAATATTATAAATTGGAAATGGCAGGACTGCATTGATGTGTGTTGATAGTATGATAAATCACAGTATAAAATCATAGTGAGGGCATAAGAAATAGGACAAAAGGTTAATTAGGAATAAGACTAAAGTATAATAATTATAGTATAATAAGGATATACATGTATACTTATAAAATGACATGAAAATTTTAAAATGAAGAAATAATATATAGAATCATTAAGAGTTAAAGAAATTCAATAAGCCAGGAAATTCTTTCCCAAGTGTCGCAGGGTGATGGCCATTGATGATGAATGAAGACTTGAAAGGAAGTTGTGAGGAGAAACATACACTGAACATCGAATTTTCAAAGTCTTCCAGCTAAGTGCAATGGCTGAAACAGGAAGTTTGCTGGAGCCCAGAAGTGCTAGAGTAGTGTAATCAATTTAGTTAAGACTGCTTCAAGAGAAAAAGAAAATAAAAATAATCTGGTAAGACCTTTGAAGACGATTTTAAGGACTTGCTAAGGCCACTATTGCAGCACCCCATTCAGATTGTACATGTGTAACCTTATTCCATATTAATAGTCTTTCAAGTTAAGCTCCAGTGCTATCCTCTTTTCTTTCATAGATGACACACAGGTCAATTCTGTCAACAGGTGATACAGTGATATAATTGGCATAATGGATAATGGTCTGATAGTATCGGACTCATTTTTAACTGATAAACACTTTTTAAACAAAACATTTGTATGTGTCTTAGTTAGGCTTTTGCCACTGTGAACATACATGACCAAGGCAACTCTTAAAGGACAATACTTAATTAGAGCTGGCTTACAGGTTCAGTGGTTCAGAGCAGTATCACCAAGGCAGAATCATGGCAGTGTCCAGGCACACATGGTGCAGGAGGAGCTGAGAGTTCTACATAGTCATCTAAAGGCCTCTAGGAGAAGACTGGCTTCCAGGCAGCTAGGATGAGGGTCTTAAAGCCCACACTCACAGTGATATGCCTACTTCAACAAGGCCACACCTCCAAATAGTGACAAATTCCCTGGGCCAAGCATTTTTAAACCAGGAGAGTAGAGTTGCTATATTTGTTTCTCCACTTAAAGTTGGGTGAAAATATCACTTTTCCAACATGCTATAGAATTTAAGCATATTATAGATAATGTATAAAATATGTTTTCATGTTCAGGAGTTGTTGACCAAGATGAAACAGTCTCCAGGATTGTGTGTGTGTGTGTGTACATGTGTGTGCTTTTTGTTTTGTTTTGGTCTTACTGGTTTTCTTGTTTTTAGCTCACCTGTCTTGTTTTTCATTTCTTTCTTTTTTTTTTGAAAGAGAGAGAAAGAGAGAAGAATTAACATGAAGTTGGATGGTTAGGGAGGTAGAGAGGATTTGTGGGAGGGGAAAATATAACTAATATCTATTTTATGAAAAGAACCTTTAATAAAAGCTTAAAACAGGTATAAGACATAAAATTATACAGAATTGTTTAGATAGTAAGTTGTGGTGTAGACAACAATTTACTAAATAAAAATAAAAGAAATAGTGATTTAATAGTGATTATCTGAGGATACTTAATTCTTGTATTTTTCTATGTCATAAACTTTTAAAAATAAAATTCTTACTTTTCAGAATAATGAAAAATAAATAACTGCTATTATGTAAAGCTTATATTAAGCAAAAGTGACTGAAAGGCAATCCCAGGGATAAGTGACACAGTAAGGACCAAGTAGGCTATTATATGGAGCCATGTTAGTCTCTTCTTGTTTGTGCCAATTGACAGAACAATGGTGTCATTAAGGTGTACCAGTGAGCAACCAGTTGCCTTTCTGCCCTGTATTCTCATAGGCACTGGTTATGGGTCATTGTTGAATGAGTACTTTAAATGACTATCACTTATTTGTCTCAATCAGTGTTCTATTGCTGTGAAGAGATACCATGACCATGGCAACTCTTATAAAAAAAAAATTTAATCAGGGGCTTGCTTACAGTTTCAGGGGTTACTCCATCATCCTCATTACCATGAACATGGCAGGATGCAGACAGAGGGTAGCTGGGAGTTGTACATCTGGATCCTCAGTCAGCAAGAAAAGAGAAAGAGTCACTAGGCCTGACTTAGGCTACTGTAACCTCAAAGCCCACCCCCAGAAACAAACTTCTTCCAACAAGGTCACACCTCCTAACAACCAAGTATTCAAATATATGAGTTTATGGCGATCATTCCCACTTAAATCATCACACTTATTTTCTCAGGAGCCCAATATTTACTTTTTTGGTTCTTCATGTTTTTGATTTATTTATTGTTATGCTGGAGGTTGAACCTAGAGACTCACAGACCTATGGAAATAGTCTATGCTAAGCTACGTGTTCAACTGTGATCCATGTTGAAAAACACTGTTTTTCTTTTCTTAAATTTTGATCCATTTAGCAGTCTGAATCTACTATTTCAGAATTACCAAGATGCTTCTTAAATATTTTTAGAAAGATTTTTGGGGTTTGTCTCTGGGATGGGTTTTGGGAAACAGGTTTTTTGATTGTTTGTTTGTTTTGAGACTGGGTCTCTCTACATAGATGTCCTGGAACTCACAGATATCTGCCTGTTTCTGCCTCCAAAGTGCTGGGATTAAAGGAATGCGCATCTGGAACAATGAATGATGCTCTATAACCCATTCAAATTATCTGAAGGAGGTTCAGGGTTCAAGAGTTAGGAGCCATTCTAAGGGTCATGACAAATATTATTGGAATAGTGTTACTTCTGAAATTCACAATGATTGTTGTTATAATTAGAAAAAAAGTTTAAAGACACCTGTAGGATATTTGGCATAATCCTAACACCTCTCTGGGTGTGTTAAGTTTGCATAGTAAGATTATGAATTTAAAGAATGCTGCTCTGCTGACCTTTGATGCTGCAGATAATGCTGATAAAATTATCCATGGCCTGAGCTCAGTATTTCCATTTTGGACAAACTTCAGGAATGACATATGTAGCTTGATCAGGCTAGCCCTTCTTGTCCTGGGAATACTTTTATTCTTGCCCATTGTGTTAAAGCTTATCTTTAACAACATTAACATGTTGGCAGCCAAAGTACATGGCTTAAACCAGAAAATGGACCCCAAGACAGAGTTATTAAATTAACAGGCTGGCAAGTCAAGGATGGGTAAGATTCTACACAGAGCCTTACCAACTTAAAATGAAAGTGCATTGCCTTTGATAATGCATATTCCATGATGGGTAAGGAAGGAATTCTTGTCAGAATGACCCAAGACAGGCTCAGTCTTGTTAACGAAATAAAAAAATGGGGAAAGGTGGAGGGCCTTTAGGGCTGCTTGGAAAGAAGCTGACATGGGCCAAGGATAAGAAAGTAGGCTTCAAGCAGGAATCTGACATTAGACTAGAACAAAGAAGTAATTTCAGGTAGGAGTCAAAATCATAGCCTACAACAAAGAAGTAATCTCAGGCAGGAATCAAAATATTAGGCCAGAGCAAAGAAGTAATTTTAGACAGGAATCTAAATTTTAGGCTAGAACAAGGAAATAGGCTTCAGACATGAAAATGACCTTGGGCTACGATAGGGAAGCAGGCTAAGATACTTGGGTCATCCTGATAAGCCTTTAGAAACAGTGATCATGGGAGTGTTCATGTAATTGGGTTTATTGCCTTGCTTTTTCTTTGACTATTTGTGTTTATTGTATTGCTTGTTCCTTGACTATTTGCATCTATTATATTGCTAAATCCTCAATACATGACCTTAATACATGCATGTAATCAAAATGGTATAAAAGCATAAAGAAAGAGGGGATATAAGATAGGGGGCTCTAGGGAGGGGAAATAGGGAAAGGGCATGACATCTGTATTGTAAAAAAGTAAAATATCCATTTTTTTTAAAAAAAAGTATCACACAGAAGTGCATATAGCATACTAAGTTAATTGCAACTAGTATCCATTAATTAATTATTCTTACTTTATCTGCTCCTTCCTGCACCAATTTGATCTTTGAGAATATTAAGGTATAAATATCATCAATGTAGACCCAGAAAGTAGAAGGAAAAAGGGCTTAGGGAGCCCACATATATTCCTTGAAAATGATCACTATGATAAAGTGACATCTACACATTCTTGTTTATTATCTGAAAATTCACCACAATTAAATAAGGGTATCAGAAAGACATGTGTCTATGGAGTGACAAATAAAAAAGGTTTTGGTAAATAAAACATTGGAATACTAGTGAGTCATGAAAATGAAATTCTGTCATTTGGGATAGGCTGGATGGAACTGAGATGATTAAGTTTAGGAAAATAAAAAAAGCACTGCATTTAGTTCTTATCTAGGAATCTTGCAGTATGACTCAATACAAACATAAAGTTTCAAGTAAAAAAAATAAATAAAGGCATGCACAACCATGCCTGGCTAGAAACAGGCAGTTTTGGATTTGCACCTGGTGATTCTGAGGCTCAGAAACATTGGAGAATAACTTGTGCAACACTTGCTTTTTGTGCACGTTACATTGCGTGCTGTCATCACTCTGATACTTGGAAGAGGAAATCTGTGATTTTAGTATCTAAGTTAAATTCCCTAACTACAAGTGGCTTTCATGACCAGACGAAGCCAGTGATGCTGAATGAGAAAAGCACATGAGTTCATTTCCTGTGGACCCTGAGACCATTTTATTACTGGAAGGTAAGCCAGGTTTTTGGATATATGGTATGATTAAAAAATGGTTCTACAGTTCTTTCATAAAAAAGCTAAGTGTATTTGATTTAGAAATTTAGAAAAAAAAAGAAAGGAATTTTAGCAGCATTGTTTTCAATTTCTAAGAATGATATATGAATATACATATAATATATCTTGTTATACATATATACACACATATATAATTTTAAGTATGAAGACACATTCCTTGAATGCAAGGGATTAAATACATTAGAATCCATCAGCCATTGTGAATTTGCCCTACTACTTGTGGGTGACACAGATTAAAGTATTTCTTGGTGATGATTTGCTTGGGGACAGGGAGATAGTATAGAGATCATCCTATGGCTCCCTATGACCCAAACAAGCTATTTAGATGTCAGTGTAGGATACAGGCCTGACAGTGAGCCTTTACACTTACCCAGTCCTGCTCCTTTCTTCAGTCTAGAGATGGTACCTTGACTTTGGTGGATTATTGGACAGACACACATGCAAGAATATCTTCTCTTATTCCATCAGACGGCATCATTTGGAAAACTTGAAATACCTATGAAAATATTCTTACTTGAACCTAGACTACATTAGATGGGTTATAGAAACCTTTTCAATTTTTTCCTCATTTTTCCTATGCTCTTTACAAGAATGACCTGAAGGTAAATAGGACAGCATCTTGAGTAGATTTAAGGCAGGAAAATGGCAAGGTATAACTATTAATATTAGTGTTCTTTTTGACACAGCTAGCCTAGCAACGTGGCTTGCTGTCATTTGCATAATGTGAATGGCTACTGCCTTCACATTCTCCCGCATGGCTTTGTTCCTAAAGCCACACTGAGCATATGTGATTTAATACAAACACAAATGTTTGCATTAGCTGTGCCCAAGACTTGTTATAACAGTCTTTGAAAAGTGAATTGTTTTGCTCAGTGAAGACTTAAACTGCAAACTGATAATTAATAATTAATTATTAATAATTAATTAATAATTAATAATTCAGGCATGTTGGGAATTTTTTGTCTTAGCTCTAAGACACTTTATACTTATTTGATAACTGAGTGAGAGTTGCCTTTAAGTAAACAGATTAAGTTATACATTTTGATATTCTGAATATGCTGGGGGCTTTTGAAAGTCTGTGAATGGTTCATTCATTTTCTGTGTTGATGATCATGCCTGGAATTATAGAAAGCAGCATAAGCTCAGCAGTGAGAAATGTAACCAGGAGGGCAAAACACCTTTATTTTTATTACTTTCCCAGAATGCATCATTAGTCCTTAGCAGTCATGGTTGTACCTGTTGCCATATGTGTTTATTCTATGTGTATCTTCTGTGACCGCACCCATACGTCCCATACATGCAAGGTTAAACATGAATTTGTTTTCTTGTCTCCACTGAGCTTCAATTCTGAGTTATGTGATGATCTCATGGGTTGAGGTTAATAAGCAGAGTTTAGGGAAAATATTGTGTGGTGTGATTAATGAATATACAATTGAGAAAGCCTATTAGCGTCAGAAAATTGTCAACTTCTATTTATGTCATTAAAATTTAGAGGTGTGTTGTGTAGCAAAGCAATTGTCAACGTATTGCTTATTCAGCAAAATTTGTATGATATCAAATTCAAATAATGCAGTTGCAGTGCATGATTAAATATTTCATGTATGTTATACATGTATGACATATCTACAAATTCTAAGGAATGTGCTCTGTGAGTTCAAAGCATAGTTAGAATTTCTACAGTTTGCCTTCCCTTTCTGTACTTAGAGTCTTCATCTACAGATTAGCAAACTATAGGTCAAAGACATTCAGACAAAAATTATATCTATACTGAACATATATAGACTGTTTTGGGGCATAATTCCCTAAACAATATAGTAATTCAACTAGTTAATTATACTGTATTTGGTATAAGTGACATAGAGATGCTTCAGAACTCACAACAGCATACTGAGATTCTATGAAAATGCTATAGCATCTTATATAAGAGACTTGAATGTCTACTGACAGGCACCCTTGGGAAATGTGAAACCAGGACACTGCACACCAAGGGGTCACTGTACACCATTCTATGTTTTTCAAAAAATGATTTGTTTTTATAAAAGATTTAGTTCTAAAATTAGTTTTTGAAGTCAGGTGACATATTCTAAAAAATATTTATTGTTAAAAACATACTTGATAAAAAGCATTTTTTAGGAATAGAAGAACTATAAGAAGACTTTGAAATACACTACTTGGACTTATATCCAGGTATTATTACATTTATAAGATGTTTCTTCCTTTGGTACATATATCTGTACACAGTATTGTGTAACATTGTGAAAAGGCAAAAAATAAGAATGTGTAAAGTAGAAAATTGGGGGAAAAATCACCTGCCTGTCATATTGACATATATTCTTCCCTATTAAAATATGTATGGTATTCTTAAGAGCATACTCCTCCACTTTGACTCATGTCAAAGGCTGAAAGCACACATGGTGTTCTCTATAAATGGAAGTCCTTGGAAAAGGAGTATTCGTGGATTTATCCCAAATCCTTTCTCACATCTCAAGAGTCAGCAGTATCTCTACTGAATCTGGATTTTACCTTAGTTTCTTCTCACAGGAGGGTGGCCACTGAACTAAGCATTTGGTTCCCAAGAGGGAATATTTTGCTAACCTTGGGTCCATGTACATACTGTTTCTAGACTGAGTGCTCCCACCCCAGACTTTCACTTCACTCATTTCTATGTCTCCTATTCTATTTTAGCTTATTTTAAAATTAGCCTTAAAAACAACAGATTTTTCTCAAGTTTGAATTGACCTGAAAACTTCCCCTCTTTTGGATAGTTTTTGTAGTGCTTGATAGTACTGTGGAGATGTTGGGGGAGAACAGTGCTATTACCTAGCAGTGAACCCTGCAGGGTACAATCCTGACCTGCTGGTCAAGAGGCAAGATTGTGTCCACTGGTGCAAAGGCAGAACAAAGATTATGGGGCTAGCCAACTGTGCTTGTATTAGATTTAAGGCCTGTTCTGAGGTTAAAAACAATCAAGCCTAGCATCATGAATCTGGTAAAGCAAACAAACAAACAAACAAAAACAACCATGGCTTGGGAAGTCAGAAGCCCTTAGAAGAACCTACTACTGTTGGTTCAATAAATGGACATGTTGTCAAACTGCCTTCTAAATTTTTATGCTTATACACATAAGTTAGAACTTCCCTCAATATTGCCTGAAGAAGGCTCTCTCTTAATTTATCAGCAGTTAAGAGACTCATAACTGATCAGGGTGCTGAGGATAAATGACTCCTGACTACTCAGTTCATCATCTTTTCCATTTCTCAAGGCTCAGTGAACACTGGGGAAGAGGAGGAATAAGCTACCAAAGAGCCAAAGAATGGGAGGAGTGTTGTGAGATGCTCTTTTCTGGACATGACACCGCCTTTGTACTCATGAACTCTCTGCAGCTATGGTTACTTGCATAAGACCTATACAAGGTCAAATCAGCACCATCGGTCCACTTTCCAACATGCAGAACTAGTTGGATTTAGTGGGCTACAAAATAAAACAAATGACATAAAGGTAGAAGAGGATGATGTTGAGGATGTCTGGAGGGAATGTGAGGGGAAGTGGATGTGATTGAGATACCTTGCTTATATATATGAAATTGTCAACAAATAAACACGAGATATTCTATTAACAACCACAAAAATTATCAGTTTCCTTTTGGTATTTTCTTAACACTTAGTTTGGATTGATTCTTTCTCCTTGCCCCTGATTTTAGCCTTCATTTCTCTGGTACCCACCCCTACTGTGTCCTTTAATTTCCAGTATTTCTCCTTTAACATTCACATCAAAAGGGATATATTACATCCCCTACTCCTCCCTTAAGTCCTGTGCATCTGCCCAAAGGAGTCTGTATCCTACCACAGAGATATCTTTGTGTCCATTGGTCACTGCTGTTGTATTTATTTATAATATGCAGCACGGGGAATCAGCTTAGACATTCTCAACAGATAGATTAACAACGAACATGTGGCACATATACACAAGGGATTTTACTCAGGTGTAATGAAAAGTAAAGTTACAAAATTTACAGGAAGATGGAGTGGAACTAGAAAAGGTCATGTCAAATAAACTAATCCAAGCTCAGAAGGAAGAACACTGAAATTTCTTACTCATACACAGACTGAAGCTTGTATTTGCTAAATATGTTGGAACTAGAAGGGGGCCCATGGACCTCATCTTCCTCTCTGGAGACAGATCCTGATCTCCTCTCCTCTATCAGGGTGTGTACTCTCCTGGGTCTTTACACTCTGCTCTTTTGACAGACTACACTTGATTGTAGCTGCCTGCTTGACTGCTCAGCTACCAGCCAGGGCCTCTGAGGAAACAGAAATTACATCTGTTTTCTGTTTTTCACTGTATGCCCAGCTCCTAGCTAATGCATAGTAGGTGATCAAAATATGCACGAATTGCATTAGTAAGCCCAACCTTCCCTATGTCACTTCTGCCGTGTGTTTGGGGACTGGTCTCACTTTGCGCTCACTTCAGAGGACTCTTCTTTGTGACAATTATGTCTCTTCAGTCTGTGATCTGCAGATAAAGAATTATTGCTGAAGTCATTCCTTTGTGTGCGAAGCCTTTATTGTTAAATATCCTACGTCTCACAGAGGAGTCTTGTTCATATTATTTGATGGCACTGAATGCATTGTGAATAGAAGTTAGGATAAGAGGTCATTTAGTTTTATGTTATGACATTAAGGATTTCTTAAAAACAAAACCAGACATCTCAGGGAATATTTTATGCATTTTCAGCTTTCTGAAACCTTGAAAAGTAGATAATTTACCTTTATCTTCTCAGTGCCTAGCATACATTGGGATCTTGACAAATGTTTCAAACAGAACAATTGAGATGACTGTCTGTGATGTATTTGAACAGTATTTGGTGACTAGCATTTATTAAACACTTGCTAAGCTCTCAGTTACTCGATGGTGTGGGAGGCTCCTGTAAAGGTAGTGAAAAAAAGAGATATTTTGTGTGACAGACACCAACAATGATAACTGCCTGGCAATTTCTATCCTGGCTTCCCAGTCTTGCATGGTCCCATCTGATAAGGTGGTGCAGGGCAACTGCACACACACACACACACACACACACACACACACACACACACACACACACACAGAGTATATATATTATATATCGTCTTAGTCAGGGTTTCTATTCCTGAACAAAACATCATAACCAAGAAACAAGTTGGTGAGAAAAGGGTTCATTCAGTTTACACTTCTACATTGCTGTTCACACCAAAGTAAGTCAGGACAGGTTAGGAACTTGGAGGCAGAAGTGGATGTAGAAGCCATGGAGGAATGCTACTTACTGGCTTGCTTCCCCTGACTTGCTCAGCTTGCTTTCTTATAGAATCCAGGACTACCAGCCCAGGGATAGCACTACCCACAATGGGCTAGGCCTTTAAGAAAATGCCTCGCAGCTGGATCTCATGGAGGCATTTCCTCATGGAAGGCTCCTTTCTCTGTGATAACTCCAGCTTGTGTCAAGTCGACACACAAAACCAGTATACTACACTATAGTGTTGCCTTTTGTTTTCTTCCGTTGGTTTCACTTAGTATCTGATGAAAAAACATAAAGAAATGAAGAGTGAAAATTGGAAGAACAACAAAAGAAAATATTACTAGGCCGAAATCCCAGGTTTCAGTGAAAAGATTAATAAATATTACTGATAGCGTCACCAACAGATTAATTCACCCACTTTTAAACATGCTGACCACATGCATATAAACTGGATAATGTCTTTGAAAATCGATTGCTGTTGTCTAGTACAGTAACGAACCTCAAGCATCTTGTTTTGTTACAGGAAGAGACTTCTGAAATCTAAACTTAGGTAGATAGACTGGATATTCTCTAAAGATGGCTGTCAACTGCTTTACTCTACATTCACAAGGCAAAGTTAATTTCCCTTCATTCTGAACAGGAGCTTGTCACCTGACTTCCTTTTAGAGAAAGCTCTAGTGCTATTCTGCTAAGTCCAGACCAAGCCTTTGGGGTGTTGCTAACTTGCTTTTTCTTTCAAACTGAGTGTTGTGTTAAAGTTTGAGCATCCCGAGTTCACCTTGCTAACAGACAGGTGAGACTAGGCATGTGAAGCAGCCATGAATCATAATTTATTCAGCATCAATAACGAGGCTCTAGGTATCATATCGCTTCAATTGAATTCAATGGTCATAGTTTTAAAAATGACATTTATTTGTATATGTGTGTATGTGTGTGTGTGTGTATTTGTGTGGTTATTTGTGTCACAGTGTGTAAGTGGAGGGTTCCAGGGATTTAATTTGGGTCATTGGACTTGATAACTAGAGCCTTTATTGGCTGAGCTATTTCAGTGACCCTGACATTCAAGTTATTTTAATATGGCGTATAGCTCTGTGCATATTATATCTGAGTATATGAGATGAGTATTCCTAATTCCCAAATCCAATATTTGAAGTGTCCCCAATCTGAAACTTTTGGTATATCAATGTTATGCTCAAATGGAAAATTCCTTGTCTAGCCTTATGTAAAGGGCTGTACATAGTACTTTGGTACAGTTAGTTATAGTGCTATTCATCTATGATTCTGGCACACTAGAGGCTGAGGCAGGATGATTGCCAGTTTGAGAGCAACCTGGGTAACACAATATGACACTGCCAAAATACTGAATTAACCAAGTGAACCGATAGTGGAGATGAACTGAAAATATTGCATTAAGTTACCTTCAGACTAAATGTCTAAGGTAGACAAGTTATTTTTAGACTTCAGTCCCATCCCCAAGATATTTCAGTATGTGTTAGTAAATACTCAAATCTTCCCAATTAGAATAAAAATAATTCCAAGATCCAAAACACTTCTCATCCCAAGAATTTTGAATTGGTAAACTCAACCTGTGTATGTTTACATGTTTATCGGTTAGAGCACACATAACTCTTCTATTCAGAAGTATTTGGTTTGACTTCTAGCATAAGCTGTGACTAATTGCCAAAAATAAGTAACATCTACAAACAGTCCAGACTGCATACATTCCTTTCAATTGCGTTCTGACCAAAGCCAGCTTCTACTTTGCATTCATTTATCTTCTCAAGTAATTTGAACTAAGTGAATAAATTAATTTTCAACAAATCCCATCAAGAAACACAAACAAAATAATTAAACAGATGCCTACTTCAGAATATAATTTTAAAAATTATCTTCTGCTATTAGAAATGGGAAATTTCATAAAAATATGTGAGCAGGACAAAGCAAGTGTACTCGGAGATTAAAACAGCCTGGACAAAGAGGACTTCCTCAGAGGAAAAGAGTAACAATAAAGTTTAAGATATGGAGCTGAAGATTCCAAACTTCTATAAGTAGTGATCACCCCCAACCCATCAGAAAAATGCCTAAATGGCACCATCAAATTTTGTACCCCAAGTTACCAGTGAAAATAAAAAGAAAAATTAGCATAGCAAAAGCCCTGGATGGTTTCTAAGGGAACCCCGGGTTATTCTTTTTGGAATCTGAGTCTGATGATGATTTGTGGAAAGAAGAAAGTACAGTGGAGCTTCACACCATGAAGAAAAACTACTGAGCAAACAGACACTGGCTACCTGACACAGGAGCAGACGGATCAGAGTCTCAATCACTTGACAGATGATAAAATAGAGAAAGGGAAGGATGAGTTAAGATGATAACACGGTGTCTTATCAATAAAAGCAATAGCAAGAGATATATTTCTCACAATTATTTATCCAGAAGAAAGCTCACAAGAATGATACATTTTGCTTATAAAGCAAAGTGAAGTGGGATAGATCACACTGTCAATTTAATAGTGGGGCTTGCTGCATTTGTAATAGTGAAAAGATCATTCTCTGTATTCATTTCAAAATGAATGAAATAGAGAAACAAATTCTTTCACTGTGAATTCAGTTCTGCTGGAACCCATTCTGTCATCCGGTGCTCCCCTTGCTCTTTAGGTTGGAACAGGTAAGAAAATGGAACAGATGACCCATTGTACTAGAAAGACTTGAGATCATTCTGTGTACGCTGTCCTAAAACATGTCAGGCATTTTCCTCTGGAGAACACTGGAGGAGATTTAGAAAAGTAATTCATACTAGATAGCAACATTGTAATTTATTATGAGACTACAATAAGAATGTAAACTTCATTCATCAGTAGCCAATGCATAATATATATTGCTCTGTAAAATCTTTAAAAGTATGTTAGTCTTGCAGAACATCAAACTAGGATTTTTTCCCACCTCTGAACATGAGATTCCTATAAAGCAAACATAAAACAATAATCAAAAATAAATGGGATTTTTTTCCATTTAAAAAATATTCCCATTTACTGTTACTCTGATAATTGTGTGAACTGTCTGTTATGTAGAATGTCATAGCAGAGAACCATGTCCTCATAGATACTCCAGGCTCTGACATTCACTGACTCTAGGGAGAAATTATATTTCTTCACCTAAAAAATAGGGGTAATTATAGCATATATATGTATATATGTATATATATATGTGTATATATACATAGATATGTATGTATATACATGCATATATAATTATAGCACAATTATAATATACAATTATATAATTATAATTATATAATTACAATAATCATAATATGTAATTACATAATATATAATTATGATTATATAATTACAATTATAATATACAATTATATATTCTAGCATAATATATAATTATGCTATAAAATGTTTGCATAATTATAATATAATTATAGCATATATATTATATAATTATATTATGTAATTATGATATATAATATAATTACATATATAATATAATAAATATATATGGATTAAATTAACCCATTATTAATACACTTAAAAAATATAAAGTGGTAGGTGTGGGGAGGTTGAGGAGACAGCTCAGTCTGTGGAGCACTAGCTATGCAAGTGTGAAGACCTGTCTTTCATCTCCAGCACCCACATATAAACAGCTTTTATTATGCAAGTGTTTAACTTGTCCACTCTCTCTATGTCTACTGAGTGTTGTACTAGGTCTTAGCTTCAGCAATAGGACAACTGAAGGAGATCAAGGGGATCGAGGTGTCTTTATTTGCACATGGTATGACAGTATAGATAAAGTGAACCTAAAAATTTCACTGGCAAACTCTTATAGCTGGTAAACACATTCAGCAAAATAGTTGAATAAAAAAGTAAATCACAAAAACCAGTAGCCCTTCTACATAAGAATGAGCAATGGACTGAGAAAGAAATCAGGGGAACAACACCTTTTACCATAGCCTCAAATAATACAAAATATTCCTGTGGTAACTCTAATTGAGCAAGTGAGAATTGTATGATTAAAAACCATAATACATTGAAGAAAGAAATTGAAGAAGATATCAGACAATAAAAATATCTCCCATGCTCATGGCTAGGTAGGGTTAATGTAGTAAAAAATAGCGATCCTACCAAAAGCAACCTAAACAAACCCATTTCTTTTATAGTAACTTTAAAAACTCCCCATATAGCTAACATGTTTCAGCCATTACAAGCTTTTCTTAACTTTTTAGATAGATCATGTATTTTCCCTCTTTGTCTGCACCTTACTACTCATTTTAGGACTTTAATCATTGCTTAGGTAGCTTTTACCTTTGACATGTTTTTCTCTTAGGTGCTATTGTAGACCTCTAAACTCTGATATATATTCTCTCACCTAGCACCCATTATGTAGGACATTATACTTTCAATAATTATTCATTCAACTCTTAAATACTTCTTCCTGTAGCAACCTGTTCTAAAGGGTAGAGATCAAGGAAGGAACTCTCCTCTATCATATATATATATATATATATATATATATATATATATATGATATGTCATTCATATATCACACACACACACACACACACACACACATCATGTAGCAAGATATAGGAAGAAACTGAAATGCTTTTATGAGATTGATCAAATAACTGAATAAATTCCTACATTTAATTCTTATTGATAGAAGAATAAACAAAAATATGTATAAAGATATTTTACCTCTATATTTAGGTAGCATTTTTACACCTTGAGAGTGATAAGGAAGAAGAAAATATTAATCTCAAAGAATTAAGGAGCTTGCTTTTAGCCATTTTCAAAACTAGGAGATAAATTCCATCATTGTAGAAATAAAATTTGTTTTGATATTATTAATGAAGATTGTAGGAGAAAACTTTTCTATGGTTCTGCTGCAGAAATCAAATATACCTGACAGAGTAAGTAGCTAACTTCAAGCCAACTACAAAAATTCCAGAACAGAAATTGCCTTGGGAGTGACGTCTGTATTAAAATCTAATAGGAATGATGGTTATATGAGAGATTCATAGCTATGAGCCTGTGCTTATCATCCAATTTTAGGATCCACATCAACCTTGTGATAAATATTGTTTATAGTTTTGAGTATTTAAAAAGGTCAATGAAAATTTTCAATAAAGTCAATTCAGCTTCAAAAAAATCTTTCTAATCTACCTTAGAAATCTTTTGTTGAGCCTCCTGAAGTGTGTTTTAAATTCAATTCCCTCCCCCCGCCCCCTGTTTAAGTGGATTGTGACTTGATTGAAATTGCAAACACTCAGAAATAGCTGAGGCCACGATGTAAATGGTTGTTGCCAACCACGAGCTTCTACCCAACATCTTACGCCTTGATTTATTGTCTACATGTTTTTTATCCTTAAGATAAATCTGATAGCCTGTCTTCAAATGAAATATTCATGATGTTTCATAACACTCATTACCATTTTATGATTCTTTTTAGTCGGTGTGACAACAATCCTTTCTCGAATTCTATTAAATTAGGATGTGACTCTGTAAATCACTAGCCTGAGTGCACAAGACCATCACACGTTAATATCCTAAATGGACTGCAACACCTGCTCAAACACAAGGAGACTTTCCTGTTGCCAGAAATACTATTCTTTTCTGCATCCTCTTCCTCCTCTTCCCCCTCCTCTCCTCTTCTTCAACTTAATAAACAAATATGACTTTGCTAACAATGGTTTTCTACATACACACATTACAAAAATAATTTCCTACATATTGTTTTATAACTTGTCCTTGTCTCAATATATGCTTTATCACAAACACCTTTCATTTACTCTGGTAACATTATTTTAGGGCTGTGTAATATTCTACCAAGTGGACAACACTACTATTTATTTAGGCAATATCTTTGCTTGAAAATTAATTTGATGTTTCTATAATTTCAAATTTTTATGTTTCTTGAGACTTTCGGATGTAAGTGTAAATGTCATTTTTATTTTGTCAGATGCAATGATGAGATGAGAGCTGTACCCAAGGTGTGGGAATGTAGTTTGGGCTGAACCCAGAGCATTTTCTCCTCTGTTCTACCTATCCCTAGGCCTAGACCTGGAAGCTTCTAGCCTCCATACAATCTAATATTCCAAGCTAACTAACTCAACTGGCTTCTTTTGGCTTCTGACTAAATTGCTCTGCCTGACCTCATATTGCCTTAGGTGATATGTTATAGGCCCCTTCTCATTCCCTGGCTCATCCTGTCTTCACCTGTGTCTAACTTATTGTGTTTAAAACATATCTTTGTAAACTCTGTCCCAGTAAAACTCTCTCTCTCTCTCTCTCTCTCTCTCTCTCTCTCTCTCTCTCTCTCTCTCTCTCTCACACACACACACAGACACCCACATAGACACACACACACAGAGAGAAATACAGACAAACATACACAGATACACACACACAGACACACAGGCACTCACATAGAGACACACACACATGTACACACAGACACACACAGACACACATACACAGATACAGACAAACACACACACCTATACACACAGAGACACACAGACACACAGACACACACACACAAACACACACACACACACTCACACACACACACACACACACACACACACACCATTCACCGATCTTACTCTTTCACTGATCTTCAGTGGCTTCTCTTCCCTGCACTGTTTTCCTGTGAGTTTAGCATATCCTACCTCTGACTCATTCTGTCAAATCTTTCTGTTTCATCACTTTCTGCCCTCAATTAGACATCAGTTTCAAACATGGCTGCTTCCTTCTATAAACTAAGCTTACTTTCATTGTTAGGATTAAAGGTGTGTACTAAAGGTGTGTCTGCATTCCAGTTTGATCATACTGTAGTCCAGGATGTGATTGCATTCCAGCCAAATCATATCTTTGCCAGAGCAGCCTTGCTGGATTAAAGTTTTTTTTTTATATACAAGTACTGTATTTATATCATTTTTATCTATTTTTTCCCTCTCCAACTTCTCCCATCTCCCATGCTCCCTCTTAAACTGTAGGCATCTTTTTCTTTATTATTGTTATTTACATGTAATCCATAGATCTATATATACCCATGTTTTACACACACACACACACACACACACACACACACACACACCCCTACTGAGCCCATTTAGTGTTGTTTATTTGTTAGGAAACTCATCCCTCAGCAAACCTATTTTTCCATCTTAGCAGTTATTTATTGTCTGTATCTTTATCTAAGGGTGAAACCTAGTGAGATTTCTCCCACTCACAATTGCAGGTTTTGTTTAGGCAATCATATTGTTGAGATTTCAGAAGGTACAACTTCTGTGTCATATCTAGAATATGATATTGGCTTTCACAATTTTTCCAACCCCTCCTTACTTAATATTTACTGAGCATTAAGTATAGAGTTTGTTTTGTTTTTAGATGTATCAGATGTATCAATTGGGGTGAGCACCTTTGGTGGTTTAAATGAATATTGTCCTCTACAGGCTTAGGTAGTTAAATACTTGGTTCCCAGTTTACGGTGCTGTTCCTTAGGGAACCTGTAGGGAAGTATAGCTTTGTTAAAGGAAGCATGTCTATGTCATTGGGAGCTTGCTTTGAGAGTGTATAGACTCACCTCACATCTAGTTCAGTCTCTCTGCTTCAGGTTTATGATTGAAGATGTGATTGCTCTGCTTTCTGCTCCTGCCACCAGGCATGCTGCTTGCTGCCATGCCTGTTCTGCCATAGGTTTACATACCTGGCATGAATTACTTTGTACTGAGGAGGCCTTAGGCAACCAATTAGGCAACTGCTGGTTAACTCAAAGGTATAAGTGTTATGATTGCATCATTGGAGACAGCTTACTGGGCCCATCATCTTAGTGATTTGTACCATGGCAACTGCATAGCAGCTTCTGATGCTATGAGAACTGAAAACTCTATTCCTTTGAGGTGGTCTATGGCTTTAGGGGAGCATTATCACCCCATGTGACATAATTTTATTTAAGCCAGTTCGGTACACACACACACAGACACACAGACACAGACACACAGACACACAGACACAAACGCACACACACATTCACACATACACCACACACACACACCATACTCTCTCTCTCTCTCTCTCTCTCTCTCTCTCTCTCTATATATATATATATATATATATATATATATGTTATGAAGTAGTATTTCCCCATCACCTTTACAAACACTTAGTGTTGTTTATCTATCTTCTCGCCTCTCTCTGTATCATCCTTTTCCACTTTCAACAGTTAAACTCTCCCCTTTCTATTTTCTCCCCCATTATTAATACTGTGTATTACAGTTCCTCTCTAGATCTTTCTCCCACCCTTCCATCGCAGTTTTCTTCTACTTTCCTTGGTTTTGTGTTTACTTCAGTATGTATACTCCCACCTAAAGATTCAGAGCTAGGATCCACAAATAAATCCTGAGAGGTTTGTCTTCCTGGGTCCAGGCTACTTCACCATGTAAAACATTTTTCACTCCTACCCACTTACCTCTAAATTACATTATTTTATTTTTCTTGACAGCCAAATAAAAATCCATTGTGTGTATGTCCCACATTATCCTCATCCATCCATCTACCAGTTGAAGGGTCTATTGGTTGTTTCTGTCTCCTAGTTACTGTGAATAGAATGTTAATCAATATGGCCAGGCAAGCATCTGTGGAGTAGAGTGTCTTTCGTGCATATGCCAAGGAAAAGTTTGGTCACACAGTAGATGTGCTTCTAGCTTTCTGAGGACTCTCCACAGTTTCTATCAGTTTGCATCAGTTTCAATCCTACCAACAGTCAATGAGGGTTTCTCTTCCCTTACATTCTTACAGTGTTTGTTGCCATTTTTTAAAAAATTATAAACATTCTAATGATTGGTGTAAGATGAAATCTCAATGTAGTTTTAGTTTGTATTTCCCTAATTGCAAAGGATGTTGAACATCTTAAAAGATAGTTCTTAGCCATTTGAATGTCTTCTTTTGAGAACTTACTGTTCATGTCAATTGCCTATCATTTGGATCGGGTTCTTAGTTTTCTTGATTTTCTTTTGAGTTCTTTGTATATATTTGTATAATCATCTATCAGCTATATAGCTAACAAAAAAAATAATTTTCCAATCTGTGGGCTTCCTCTTCTCTCAAGGTTTTTTTTTTTTTTTTTTTTTTTTTTTTTTTTTTTTTTTTTTTTTTTTTTTTTTGTCGTTGTTGTACAGTAGCCTTTTGGCATTATGACGTGCCATTTGCCAACTATTGGCCCCATTTCTGAGCAGAGGGAGCCCTATGCAGGAACCCATTTCTTGAATATATAACTTGTCGGGTAATGCCTATGTCGTCTTCTAGCGAAGTCTCAGCATTTTAGATTTCACACTGAGGCTCAAGGTCCAATGTTCCATTTGGTGTTGATATATTTTGTGCACGATATATATGTATATCGTGTGTGTGTATGTGTAAGTGCATGTATATATGATATATATGTATATATGTCTATTTTAATTTGTCTAATGTAGTCATTCATTCATCATTCATTCATTTTCCAGCATCATTTGTTGAAATGCCTTTCCTCCAGTTTGTATTTTATGGTATCTTTTTCAAATATGACATAGCTATAATTATGTGAATTCGTGTTTGGGTCTTCTGTTTTGTTCCATTGGTCAGCATGTCTGCCTTGTGCGGTTTTTACTGCCACAGGACAGACAGCAGTATGAAGATCTGCTGTGGTAATTCCCCCATTGCTCTTTGTATTTACGATTGCTTTGCTTATCTGGAATCTTTGTGCTTGAATACGAATTTTAGAATTTTCCTTCTATTTCTGTGAAGAATGTGATGGGAGTTTTGATTGCAATTGCATTGAATTTACAAATTGCTGTTGGCAGTCCACTCATTTCCACAATTCATTCTAAGGATCCATGAGCTTGGGAGGTCTTTAAACATTCTAAAGTCCTGCTTAAGCTATTCAGAGATCTAAAGTTTTCATTTTCATTTACCCCCTTGATTAGTTTTATTCCTTGGTAGTTTTTAGGCTATTGTGAATGAGAGTGTTCCCGTAATATCTCTCTCAGTGTGTTGATTTTGTGTCCTGTCACTTTGCTCAAGCTGTTGATAATTTCTGAACACTTTTGATGAAAGTTTTAGGATTTCTTATATATAAATATCTCCTGGAAAGGGGGATAATTTGACTTTCTCCTGTCCTATTTATATCCACTTAATTTCCTTCTCCTGTTTTGTTGTCTTAGCAAGTGCTTAAAGCCTTATATTAAAAGAGTGGGGTTAGTGGAAGACTGTTTCATTCTAATTTTCCTGGGATTTCTTTAAGTTGTCCTTCATTTAGGGCTATAGTGCCTGTGGGTTTGTCATGTTTAGTCCTTATGTTGAGGCGTTTCTCCTCCAGCGCTGCCCTCTCTAGATCTATTATCACAAAATATTTTTTCTTTTTGTCAAACGGCAATTCTATATCTATTGATATGATTATGTGACCTTTGTCTTTAAGTCTACTTGTATATGACTCTTTGCATTTTTAACTTTCATGTTTTGAACTGTCCATGCACCTCAAAGATTATGTGTGCATTCAGTTTTGAGGTATTTATTGAAGATGTCTGGATCTATATTCACCAGGGCTATTGGTCTGTGGTTTTGTTTTTCATTGTGTGTTTATCTGGCTTAGCTATCAGAGAAACAAGGGCTTCATAGGATCAGTTTGGAAGCATTCCTTCTTTTCATATTTTTTAAAAAATAAGATATGTTGGTTGTATATCTTCTTTGAAAGTCTGGTTGAGTTCTGCTGTGAGTCCATCTGGACATAGGCTTTTTTTAGTCAGGAGGCTTTTTATTACTGTTTACATCTCCTTATTTTTTAGGGGTCTATTTAAATTGATGATCTCCTTTTAGTTTAACTTTGGTAGTTTGGATAAATCTAGAAATTCAAATTTTTCTTTAATATTTTCTAACTTAATTGACTATAGATTTAAAAGCACCTCCTTATAATGTTCTGAATTTCCTTCATGTCTGCTATTATGTGTCCCCATGAATTTCTCATTCTGTTAATTTGGCTGCCTTCCTTCCATCCATCCTTCTATCCATCCTTTCTTCCTCCTTCTTTCCCTCCTTCCTAGTTTTTCTTTCTTTTATTTAGTTGGGCCAAGGGTTTATCAATGTTTTGTTGTTGATTTTTTGAATAACCAGTTTTTAGATGCCTCGAGTCTTTGTATAATTTGCTTTATTTCTGTACCATTAAATTATGCTGATTTCTATTATTGTCTTTTGGATTTTGTTTTGGTTTTCATTTGTTCTTTTCAAATTGTTATGTCCAACCAATAAATCCTATATTGTATATCTTTAAATTTTAAAATGTCGGTGCTGAGAGCGCTGGATTTCCCTCTCAGGACTGTTGAGTTGTATCCAAGTTCTGTTGTGTTGTGCTTTCATTTTCATTCATTTGAAATTTTTATTTATTCATTTCTTGATGTCTTCTTCTGCCCATTCATTCAGAAATGTACTACTTAATCTCTAGTTGGTGTGATTAGTTTTCTATTACTTCTTAAACTTTGTAGCATATGGTCAAATAGCATGCACAGAATTATTTGAATTTTTCTGAATTCATTACAATTTCCTTCATGTCTTAATATTTGATCTATTTTAGAAAAAAATCCATAGGCTTTTGAACAGAGTATTCATTTTCTGGTGTTTGGGTGGAATCTTCTGTAGCTATATGTATGGTCCATTTGACCTGTGATGGCATGTAATTTTGATATTTTTAATTTATTTTTTATTCAGATGATATGTCTATTGGAGAGTATGAGGTATTGAATCACTTACTATTACTGAGTTGCAATAATTGTGAGTCTCAGAGTCCAGCAACAGACTTTATGTGAAATTGGTGGACCTGAGTTTGATGCATAAATGTTTATGATAATGTCTATTTAGTTAACTGTTCCATTGATCAGAGTCAAGAGTCTCTCTTCTGATTAATTTTAGATTGAAGTCTATTTTTGTCAGATATTAAGAGAGTAATACATATTGTTTTCTGGTCACATTTACTTGAGACACTTTTTCCCCCAAAATTTTCCTCAAAGGAGAACTTTATCTTTGAAGATAAGATGAGTTTTACATAGATAAAAATATGAATTTTGTTTTTCAATCCATCAAATCAACCTGTGTCTTTTGATTGGGGAGTTGAAACCATTCATATTTAAAGTTATTATTAAAAAGTGTGGACTCTTTTTTCAAAATATATTTTTATGAGTGCATTGAGAATTTTATACAATATATTTTGATCATATTCACCATGTTTACCCCTAATATTTTTATATCAGACTCCCCTACCTTTCTACCCAACTTTGTGTCCTTTTTTGTTATAGAATTGCATTATGTTAATTTTGTTCCCAAAATTACGTGAGAATTTGTACATCTTCACATGAGATGCTGAGGGTCCCTGCCCCCAATTGGTTTTGATTGGTAAATAGAGTTGCCCAGGGTTGGGCAGGGGGACAGAGACAGGAATTTTAGGTTTTCCGGGTAAGGGATAGAGAGGAAGGAGAGAGCCACTGTGCCTGGAAAGGAGTAAAGACCAGGCCTGACAGGTGCAAGAGAGAGACTGTAGCCAACAACTTAAAAGTTAAGAAGTGGCCCAGCCATTGAGCTGTTTAAGACATATTAAAATATAAAAATGTGTGTGTGTGTGTGTGTGTGTGTGTGTGTGTCTTTCATTTGGGAACATTGGGAGTGGTAATGAGAAACTTGAGTCACCACTGCTGGGTTGATTTGAGTAGAGTTAACTGCCTACAACAACATTTTTTTTTCTTCATTAATACCAATTTATGCTGCTAAAATATTTTTAGATATGTGACCTTCCACTGGTGCATGGTTAGTTGATCTGAGTGTATATTCTTAGAGAAAATTGACCCTCCTAAATATTGATAATAGCTTCTTGGCTAATGTTGGAGTTTCTACTCCTATTTCTGTTCTGGAATTTGGCCTGGCTTGAGTTTGCATAGATTTTGTGCATGTTGTCACAACTTAAAGTGCATATGTGCAGCTGCCACACCATGCTTAGAAGATACATTCCCTGGTGGCTATTTACCACCTGTGGCTCTTACATTCTTTCTGGTCTCTCTTCCACAATGGTACTTTAGCATTTGGAGGAGGGGTTGTGGTATATATGTTTACTTTATGGCTGAAACATTCTGCGGTCTTTTCTGTTCTGCACTTTGGCCAGGTGTTGGTCTTTGGGGTTGAGACTGTCTACTGTGAAGAGAATCTTCTAAGATGAAGTTTAGGAGATTCATTTCCCTAAAGGTATAATAAGTTATTAGTACTAGTATAAATATGTGTCCATTTGGCAGAGTAATAGGAGTCGGTGCTTTTCTACTCTATGGCCTATGTAGTCATAGGTCCTTGGTTTAATAATTGTGCAAGATATACATTTTATCTTGTGAATTTTCATTTTAATTCTTTTAATGTATATGTACAGATACATTTTGAGGTGATATAATACACAGCTATAAAGTACTAAAGGGGTATTATGAATAAAGAAGGATTAAATGTAGGGAAGGAAGGGTGGAAAAGGGAAGCTAATAAAAGTAAATAACAATAAAGATTTTTCAAAAGAGCCACATGAAAAGCTACTACTGTAGAATCCTACTAAACCTTTCGAATTCTTTCATTACTTTTATAACTGTTCTTTGAAATTCTGTGTCTTGGCGTTTGAATAGGTAATTGTCACTGAAGAATATTTCTATATGACTAGTGGGATTTCTTTTGTGTGGGTATATTGTCTTGACTTTTATATTTGTGTTTTGCTATTTGGCCCAGACATAACAGACTGTTAAACTGGTTGCGCTTCTGATGTGAGATTCTAGCCTGCCTCAGACTGAGCTGGTGAGGAAGCTGAGTGGCCTGAGAGATGTCTGGGAATGTGTGGATGATACAGAGTTAGAACTGGTAGTGTGGAGGCTGTAGAGACGGGGTTCTAGCAACTCTACTTTTTGCACCATTTTCATAGTTTGGGTTTTATTGCTGTGAAGAGACACCAGGACCAAGGCAACTCTTATAAAGGACAACATTTAATTGGGTCTGGCCTACAGGTTCAAAGGTTCAGTCTATTATCACCATGGCAGGTAGCACGGCAGCATCTAGGCAGGCATGGTGCTGGAGTTGCTGAGAGCTCTTCATCTTGTTCTAGAGGCAAACAGGAGATAACTGGCTCATGGGCAGCTAGGAGGAGGGTCTCAAAGCCCACACCCACAGTGAGACCCTTCATCCAAGGCCTCATGTAGTCCTACAAGGCCACACCTCCTAATATGGCCACTCCCTGAGTCAAGCATATTCAAACCACCACAATTATCTTCCTTCAAAATGTTACGTTCTTTGGTGGAATTTCTAGTTAAATTACTCTTAGCTGTAATTTTCTTCAATTTGACAGCTTAAACAAGGAATCTATGAAAGTTTTGGATGAAAGTATGCTACTCTATAGAAAATAAGTGAGGGCATAAAATATTTTTTTATAGAATACTATTCAGTCATGCTTTTTGGACAGACATTTAAAGTCAGTGAAATGCAGGAAAGTAGAGTGTCTTCCTGAACTACCTCACATTTTTTAATAATAAAGTATTTTAATAATTCTAAGAATATTTCATACAATGTATATCAATCATATTCACCCCACTCCTTTTCCCAACTTCTCCTAAATCTAACCCCCGACTTTGTTCCCATTTTTGTTTTGAAGAAGAGATTATCTCACAGCAGAAGTTTCATCCTCTCTCTCACAATATTTCTGACACCTCTTCTGTGATGTTTGTTGAACCTAACGTGTAAGTGTTGTGTTGTAAATGTATTAATTTGTAAATATATTAATTGACCAACATTCCATGGTCATGCTCAGTTGATCTCTACATATTTACCAATTGTGTTTTTCTGTTATGATTTCCATCTATGGCAAAAAGAAGCTTCTTTGATGATGAGTGAAAGCTACATTTATCTGTAGATACTAGGGCAAGCATTTAATGAGAAAGGATACTGGTTTAGAAAGTGGCAGTGGAAGGTTCTCCTCTAGGTTCCATGATTTCAGCAGTGACAAGGAACTCACTGAATTTCCAGCACGAGGCATGAATTTCCTTCTACTGAGTAAGACTTAAGTCCAATCAAATGACTAATGACCGAAGGTTGCACCCAGGGCACAAGTGCCTCTGTTTCATCTTTCATAGTATCTTATCATCATGAACATTGTTGTGGTTCACTGGCATTATATCTATATAGGACCCTTGATTGTTTTTCTTCAGTAGCATTTTATATGCAGCTTCCTCAACTAAGAGAGATAGTTGTCAGTGAGAATAATTCTAGGTCAGATTCAGATTGATTCCTCCAAATCCTGTGTCCAAAGTGTATGGTGTCTTAAGTAATGATGTCTTACCTTCTTTTTCTGGATGGCAACTTCAAGACAGTTTTGCCCAGCCTATATTGTTTGGGGGCTGTTTTGGACCAACTAACAACTTGGAAGGAGGTTTCCTGTGCCTGGCATTGGAGTTTTTGTTAAATAACCTCTGGTTTTAAAGGAAAGCATTGTTGTCTCAATTAATGTCACTTTAATTAAACTATATGTACACACACCAACTTATACACACACATATATTTATGTATACATATATTTAATATTAAGTATCTGCAAAACAATATAATTCCCAGTGGCTTTTTCAAGCATCCTTAATATTATTCATCCTTTATCCTTCCCTCTCCCTCTCTGTTGTCACTGTTCTTCCTTCCCAGGTATGTCTTCCTGACTTGCTTTTCCCATTTCCTCCTTCACAGCAACTGGGTACTATGTATTTGCATAACTTGAGCAAATTTCTTTCTTGGGTAGTGAGCAAAATCTGGTCTCCTATGACTGTACTATTTCTTATGTATGTTCCAATTACTATGATAAATAGTAAAAGAATTTTAAAGGGAGCAAAAGTTTCAATTGCTATTTCAAAATAACTTTTCTGTTTACTTTCAAGGATTAAGAATCATCTGTATTATGTCATTTAAAAAGACACCCCAATAGTACCTTATATTTACCGAGTAAAGACAAAGCTTTGAAATGTAAAGGTAAAAGTGATTGCTATGATGGTGTTTTAAATGTTAAATTTATTGAAAGCAAACCCAAGTCATAGTTAGAGAAGAAATCATTTGGGCTATTCACATACCATGAATTTTTTTCATGGAGTTTGCAATTTGCTGTGATTGTAGACGTTCTACTGAGCAAAATTTTGAGTTCAGAAATCTGGATGAAGTGTGGTGATGAGAGTGAATGGGGACTGAAATATAAGATATGATGGAAGTGTCAATTCTTGCTGCTGAAATGTGCTAATAAAGAACCAACCATAGCTCTGGATCCTGGTCACTGGATAGTTCCGTTCAGAAACCAGTGGGAAAGTCATTTTAACCTCCCTAATTGTCCCTGTTTTTGGATGTAACCCTCTTGGAGGGTGCTACATGGAAGCCAGATGGCTGCAAATGTTACTCTGCTTTACAAGCGTGGAGATGGCTGAATTGCTGCCAAAGCCATTGTCAAAATGTCCTATATCAAAACAAAACAAAAAATAAAAGTCCTCTGTTTTCCAAACTTCTGAAAATTCCACAATAGCTATAAAATACCAACCCCTCTGTTAGGTTTTGGCAGCTAAAAGGAAAAAAATTATCCATTCCCCAAGCATCTTGTTGTCTGAACTAACTGAGCAGTGGGGCAGCCAAAAAAGGAATTGCATCATTGAGAAGCTCATGAATTTTCAAACAAGCAGCCTTTGGAATTCAGAACTGCTCATAAGGGGCCAAGTGGAATGGGCTTGGTGCAGACACAAGCCACTAGCGAATAAGGCTGGAGGGGATTTGCAAAGCAGCAGCTACTCTCACCCTTAGGCAAATTGTGTGTCTGTGGATGCAGTCAAGGTGTCTTCTAGATATCAGAAGCACAGAATCAAAGGCAGCTCTCTTTGGATAAGAAAATAAAATAATAATGTAGGGCTGGATCATTTCAGCCTCTAAGTTGTAGTAACAACCAGAAACGGAAGCATTAAGAATACATTTATCATCTCTTGAAAGAGAGGGCTGACTACATCTTATTAACTCATTTTAAACCTTAAGTGCATATAGCAGAAAGGAAATGTTTAACAAATGGATACTGTAAATATATAATCTGCAAGGTGATATATTTAAAAATTATATGATGTAGTGAGTCTGGTCTCCTAGGTACTCATTCAGAACCTAAATCAGGCTTGAATCATTGGTTAAATAACTGATTTTTTTTTTTTTTTTTTGTAAAAGAATTAGGTTAAAATGTAGAAAACTTTTTTTTTGTTCCTTTGAGAGTGAGAATTGGAAGATACTTTAGCTGAAAGTCCTAAAAAAGGCAAATTAGCTTTTAAAGAGTTATTACCTCATAATACAAGCACAGGATCTGCTGAGGGCCCATTACTGTTCTTAGCCTTGCTTCAGTGGCAGGCCAGTCTCGCTTCTCCCACACACATTCTGCCTTATTCCCTAGATCTTTAGTTTCTCAGTTGTGACATTGCTGTCAGAAACATTAGAGGTTGCTGTTAGACATGTTTAGGAGGTTGCAGATAGATTCCTCAGACCACATAATGATAGAATATTTAGATATTTATATAGCATAAATTAAGAATAGACTCTTGAATTTTAATAATAGAGGTTGGAGTCAGTATCAGGTAAAAAATAAGCTAGATTGTGATACATGGCTGGCATGCCTTGGCCAACTGGCAGAACACTCTAGAACAAGCTATTTCTTTGAGGGTTCATCATTGGGCCATTGTCAGACACCTATTGCCCCTAAATTCGTGGTCATCATTGAAGAAGCTGATAGTGGAGGTTGTCTGATGCTTACACTTGCCACAGCTGGCTAACAAGTATTTCTGAGGGAATCTAGGTGGTGCCTGTCTGAATTCACTTGTTAGATGAAGAATGAGAAATTTGGGTAAGTCTCATAGAGCAAGCCGCAGGTGTGGATTTAGCTGCTAGGCCTCTCAGAGATAAAGACTGGGAAATGAGCAAAACTGTAGAGCTAGGAGACCAGTGAGCATGTCACAGAAGTTTGGTCCCAGAACCTGAATGGAAGCATCTTCTCAACAACATCTCCAGATCCAGGAAAGAGCCCAACTAACTGACATAAATTGGATAGAATGTTGACACCAAGTCAAAGTACTAGGACAATACTTTATAGTGTTACAATCAAGAGTGAAAAGTTGTGGTCTCAGGGCAAAGTTGGGTCTTACTTACTAAAGTGAAAGTCAATTAAGAAAGACTCCCCAAATGTCTCATCCACTCTCTAACTCAAATACACCTGGGAATTTACAGTTTGCCTTTATTCTGTTAATATTGAGCATCCTCTATGAATGTTAAAATCCCCAAGAATCCAGCTTCAGGAAATATACAGTAGTTGATCTTTCTATCTTTCTGTGACTGTGAATTGCAATTATTTTGTAAAAAAAAAAAAATGTTATTTTAAGCCTGGTATGGTGGTACTCACCTTTAATTCCCAGAAGGCAGAGGCAGAGGCAAAGGCAGAGACAGAGTCAAGCAAATCTCTGTGGTTTTGAGGCCAATGGGGCCTGAATAACAAGTTCCAGGCCAGCCAGGACTACATTTGTGTTTCTGTCTAAAAACTAAAAATGTTTCTTACCACTTCCTAGGACAACAGCTATAAGAGCTTCCTGGGTGGAATAGGGTCAGTTATAGTGTGGTAGGGTTAGTTATTGCTGGAGAAGAGGGACAGGTAAGGGAGTGGCAGACAAGGTCAGAATGGTAAGAGTGAGTGGGTTAAGAGTTAGTTAAAGTGAGCTCTGTTCTTAACTGAAGAGCAAGCGGACTCTTGTATTGTTGAGGAGGAGCGTCTTTTCATGGAATGTTTAAAGACCCTCTCCCTACTCCTTGATTTTTCTTGGAAAACACTCGGGAGAGTTTAAGAGGGGTAGATGGAGATGATAAGATAAGGGACTGGTCTAGTAGAAAAGGCTGACCTTAGACTGAAGAAAAGTATTAAGGAAATCGTTTGATGCTGTTGCTATGACTTCCACTGGACTCACATCTAACACAATGAAATTTAGCTCAGGAACTACACTTTGATAGAAATTGTCTGTTGCTGGTAACCTTTGTTCTTTTGGGTCTAAAAGGTGACATGCGGCACTAGAGAGCATGCCTCTCTTCTTTGTGCTGCTCTGTAGCCTTTTGGCATCTGAGAAGATTGTTCTAGTGTTGTGGTTTATATGTGGTCACTGCATGACTCTGGTCAACCATTCCCAGGGCAGTGTGTGTCCTTAGAACTGAGCTCTGAAGCTGACATGCTCAATAGGACAGAAGCCTTTTGGACTCTCTCTTTCTCTCTTCTCTCTAACTTAAAAAAGTCTACAGAACAACACATTCAATAGGACCAAATAAGTCCACATCAATGAAGAGGGACAAAGGAAGTAATAGTTTGGGTGAAGGAAGTGCTAGGTGTGAAATCTGATGAAATCAAAGAGAAATCAGAGGAGATGCGATGAAGTTTCCTGGCATGGAACACAGAACACAACGGGTCCAGGGTAAAAACTTGGACCTTTAAGATTTCAGAGCCCAGGAATGAACACGGATCGCACCAGAGGACAGCAGAACATAGTGCCACTCAGGGCACATGGGCAACTGTGAATGCAGGTTCGATTCTTGAACTTCTTGTGGAACTTTAAATTCTCAAAAGTAGGCTGCAAAGTTTAAAATTAATTGTTGGTGTGTAGTTCTCACACATTTATGAGGCATAAGGTGCTATATCAACATACACACATATACACACCTACACACACACATACACACATACACATACATATACACCCATACACACACATACACATATATACACATATATATGTATACATCATCACACACACACATAACACACAGAGACACAGACACACACACAGACAGACAGACAGACAGACACACACACACACACACACACACACACACACTATGGGTAGTGGCCAAACTCAGTATAATTAGTGAATCTCTCACCTTAATCTTCTATCATGGCTGAAAGGTGGGTGCATTTAAAGCTTCCTGCCTTGAGAGGCCCCACTGAAAGCTTGGCCAGGCCTCAGCCGTGCTGCTTGCCTTTGCTGCCTGTCTGAGAGAGGATGATGTTTGGTTGTCAGAGACCTTAAAAATGGACCCCTAAATATTTTCATTTTTATGGGCAAAAGAAGTGTTTATGTATGTTTGTGTATGTAAATGTGTAGGTGCGTGTGTGTCTGTGTGTGTTTTCTTTCTTCTCCAGCACAAAATGATCTGAATTCTGGTAACTTTATGTTTTCTCAAACACTAAACTGTATTTCCAACTCAAATCACAGAGTCTGCTGGCTAGGAGGCAACTGTGATGGCTTCAGTAGCTCAGATGTGTCTGAATCTCTCTGTGTCAGATAAACCTGCCTTATCGTTTCTTACTCCACTGGAGCTGGAGAGCCCTGCCTGCCACACACAGGGCTCACAAAGTACCAGAGAAACAGTAGATGAAGTAACATCTGCTTGAGGTTGAAAGAAAGATGACCAAGGAAAGTACCTCCCTGGCCTTTCCCCTCCTGGCTCATATTGTCTCCGTTGCCTTATACTGCGGAGACAACTCTTACCTAAAATATGTGGTGAACAGAGTTTGATTGATACCTTTATTATTTTTTACAAATCAACCAGATCTGTTAGAAAGCTTCTGGGGTCTAAGGATGGTGCTGGCACCTTAAGTGGGTAAGGCTGGCTGATAGGAGGATTCTGAAGGTCCTTGCAAAAGTCCATGCATGGTAGAACCCGAACCTTCCAACACTTCCCTTTTAGGCTAGGGGTATATTAAGTCCCCTTACCTGACACATGATCTGGTAGGAAGTAAATCTTGGTTTTGTTTATTTATCTATGTTTGGGCATTTACTGTGTGACGCTAATGGTGTTAAGTAATACCCAGGACAGAGGAGCAAATCCAGGACTTGGCACTTTTCCTCAAAACGTTCCAATCACATTAGAGAAGTGAAGCACTCTCAATGAAGTAGACTTGAACAAAGAGGCATATTAATATCTGTCTGGTTGTGTGGTAAAGATGATGTATGTTTCAAGAAAACGGAAGTGTTTGTAAAGGACTGTCAAAATGCAGGGGCAGGGGGAGGCATTGTATTCAGGACTGAGCCAAAAGAATCTATATTGTTTTGTTTTGCTTTGGGACAGGGTCTCACTGTGTAGCCAAGGATGGCCTCAAACTCACAGAGGTCCACCTGCCTCTGACACCCTGAGAACTGGAACTAAAGGTGTGTGCCAGCCACTGCCATATTACCTGACCAGAAAGACGGTTCTAATTGTAACATTATTATCGAGCACAAATTGCAACAAATAAGATATAAACTCTCCTACGTCTTTCATTCCAGCTGTTGGGGGTCAGGTGGGTATAGGGGGTGAGTGTGGGGTGATGTGTATCTTTGTGAGGCTAGACTGGTCTATCTACATAGTGAGTTCCAGGCCAACCTGGGCTACATAGTGAGACCTCATATAAAACAATAATATGTATTCTCAAGATGTTTTCATAAAAACAGCTATCTGTCTCAATATAAAATGTGTTTGAAATTAGTAAGGCAAAAATGCATGATGGAAACAATTTGATGTTACTAGAGTAAAATGCTAAAATTAAAACACTAGAAGAAAGTCCAGGTAAGTCTTATTTGGACTGTGCAGTTTTAGATCTCGTAGCCTTTCCCACAAACTCTGCATTTCCTCCTTGTCCTGGAAACATCTGCAGGCTCAGCTTCACCAGGTCACCGTTCTTGTAAGGCTCCATTCACCCGGGGCTGAGTGGCAGATGGCCTCTGCAGTTTTCCACGGCCCTCGGCCGTCACCTTTCTTCTCTCTCCCAGCTTGCGTTCCTGGTTCATGCTCACTCACAGGCTTCTGTTGACATTTGAAATTGTGATTCCGGATGAGGTCCAATCCTCTCAACACTGTCAGGCTTTTTGCAGGACGCTTTCTGCTTGAACACATTTACGTGGCTGCTTTGCTCATCAGGCAACCCATGAGAGCTGGACACTCTTTAAATTCCTGCCACTCCTACGCTGATCCTCAATCTGTTTCTCATAACTCTGAATCTCCCCGACTTCTGTCATTTCAAGTCAAAGGTGGTTTTTCTTCTCTCTGTGCTGCATCTTCAATGCACCCGTCAGATGGTGGTAAAAGCGGTATGAAGACAGAGGGGCTCTCTGCTTGATCCTGAGTGTTCCTTGCGCTCAGTTTCATTTTTCTTTCTTCAGTTCTCTAGATTTATTAAATTAAACTCTTCATTTGGAGTCAATTGCAAATTCATATTCAGTTGTAATAAATACTACAGACTGGCCTTGTGTTTTCCTTATTCAATTTAATCAATAGGAAAAAATCATTGAAACTCTAGAGAATAATATCAAAACTATAATGGCGCCAACAGCCTTAGGATACAGGCTTTCTATTAACACAGAGAATCCTTTTAAATCACACAGGCCTCCAATCCTACCCCTATGCCAATCTAAAGCATGTTTTTTACTTCTGATTTCATGAATATCCTTCACCACTCAACATGAGTGTCTGGTGATTTGCTGTTGCTTGTACCCAAAGACCCTTCCTTTTAATAGTTGTGTAGTATAAATTGACACTGATTGATAAATGTATTTGGGTGCTTGCCACAGTGTGCATGTGGGCTGTTTCTACATTTTGACTATATGAATAAAGTTGATACCAACCCTGTGTACAACTTTGCTGGTAAGTATACGTCTTTATATTTTTTAGGGATAATGTCTATAAGTAATGGTGGGTAATAGATTCTTTGGAAGAGGAGCTGTAGCATTTTGTATTACCTCTGTAAATGTGTGACTCAGATTTCTATGCCATCACTAGCATTTGGTGTGGTCAAGGCTTTTTCTTTTTTCTTTTTAGCAGGGTCTCACTTGAAACCAGGTTTACCTGGAACTCACTGTGTATTCAAGACTGGCTACAAACTCACAGCTATTCTATCTCAGATCTGGGATGATAGCTGTAAGCTACCAGACCCAGCGTCTTGGCATCCCCACATTTAAAATTTTAGTTTTATTGGTATGGGACAGTAGTATCTTTTAATTTTTGTATGTACATATTTTTTTAAATTAAAATGTTCTCCTTGTCTTTTCCTCTTCCAACCCTCCCACATACCCCTCCTATTATAATAGTTTTAATCTCTAACCTCTCATAGCTCAGATGCTGAACTTCTAGCTTTGTTTACTTGAATCTGCATATCTGATGAAGTGTCTCATGTGGTTTGAATGTTTCCTAACTAGATCACCCAGTGTTATGGCTGTGTATTAAGGCTTATCACAGGCTTTAAGCACTACTTCTTTGTCAGCTGTGTGTTTTGAACATATTTTCTCTGACTCTGTAGCTTGTTATTTACTTACTGATAGGGACTGTTTACAAAAAGAAACTTTAAAATTTGAAAGTTTTTAATTATTTGGTTTTCCTTTCAGTAGTGCTTTGAATGTAAAAGCTGAGCGTCCACTTAGCTCCAGAACCTTGAGACGTTGCTAAGTCATTGTAACTTTGCGTGCTGTATGTATACTGAGCTCTTTTCTAGGTTAGTTCTCACACCGAGTGTGAGATTTAGCATAGGCTTTCCTTTTTGCCCATGGATCTCCACTGACTCCAACACTGCTTGTTGAAAACATTGGTTTTATTTCTTCTTTAATTCTCTTGAATTCCTTTGACATCTTTGTCAGGAATCAGTCAGCACGTTTCTGTGGGGCTGTTTCTGTTCTCTCCTCTGTTCTGCTCATGTGGTGTTTAGCCTCCCACAGATACCACAAGATCCTGGTTTCTGTAGTAGGTGATTCCTGAAACTGGAGAGACTGATGTCTCTCTCAGTCAATTCTTTTATAAAGTTGTTGAAGCCCATTTGATCCTTTGTCTTTCAACATGAAGTTAAAGCGATATTGTCAATAGACAGAAAAAAACACTTGAGATTTTGACAAGCATTGCACGGTCTGTCACATGTTCTAATATGTGTTCAAGCTATATCTTTTTATTTATTTAGATCTCCTTTGTCCTCCTTTTCCACTATCAATAGTATCAGTATAAACATTCTGCATGTTTGCTAGGTTTACACACACACATACACACACACACACACACACACACACACACACACACACACACAGAGTTTGTAAATTGTGTGCTCAAAGGTTTGCTATTAGTATATAAAAATACAATTAATTTTTGTATGTTTCCCTTCTATCCTGCATACTTCCTGAACTTACTGACTGCAGGACTTTTGATGAATGAATTTGATACATACACCATCAACTCATCTCCAACAGATTTATACATTATTTACTTCTTTTTCCTGGTTTATTGCAGAAGATAAACAAAGGTCTTTTTTGTTATTTCCCGCTCTTGTAAGAACAGTGTTAATCCTTAGGTGAAGCATACTCTACCACATCCATGTTCTCCTGAGCATTTTTGAAGAATGTTTGGTGGCTTTTATCAAATGCTTAGTTGACATGATTTTGTACCTTTTTTTAGTGTGTCAACTTGGTGGATTAAATTAACTGGTTTTGGAAGGCCGAATTTCCATGGAATCCAAAAAATAAATCGTATTTGTTCCTAGCATGTACTTAATTTTTCATTTAGTTGAGTTCTATTAATAAAATGTAATTAAAGGTTTTTAGCTGTGTGTCTTAGAGATACATTGGTTTGTAGGCTTTTACATTTGCTGTTGTCTTGTTTTTAACCCTAGTTTTGTTATCATTGTTATGCCAGCCTTGCAAAGTGAATTTTCTCCTCTGTATCCTTAAGGAGACTTTGAGAATTGGTGTCAAATTTACCTGAACATTTGGCAGAGACATCTTGTCAAATCATGTGGGCCTAAAAATACTTTACAGATTATTTTTTTTTTTGTTTTTTGTTTTTGTTTTTAATGATGTGTATCTGTTGTGAGTGTGTGAGGTTAATTCAAGTACCTGTGGAGGCCAGAGGAGGACACTGAATGCTCTGAAGGTGGAGTTAAAGTTGATTGTCAGGTGCCTGGCACAGATGCTGGGAAAGAAACCTGGGTCTTCTGAGAGAACAGCACATTCTTACCACTGAGCCATCTGTCAGGGACCCATGAATATTTCTTTGATCCATCTCTCCAGCCCCATGGATATTTATTTATTTATTTTTAAAATGATTGATTTGATTTCCTTAATGTTGCAGGAATATTTTCATTGTCTGCTTCATACTGAATACATTATTACATGTGGTATGTTTAAAGAAATCCATGCTAAGTATTCCATTATTATCACTTTCTTGTCTTTACAATTTGTAATGGTATCCCTTGTTTCACACCTATCAGCTGGCTGAGCAAGCCACAGGGAGCAGGCCACTAAGGAGCACCCCTCTATATCAGCTCCTGCTTCCATGTTCCTCCTGACTTCCATGCATGATAACTACAAGCTGTCAGAGGAAATAAACTGTTTCTTCCCCAGGTTGCATTTGGTCATGGTATTTTATCACAACAGTAGAATCCATAAGTAATATGCAGGGCTCCAGCCCTCAACAAAGAACTGTATGTATCTAAGGAATGACAAGTGTGGGAGAAATATTCTTCCCCAGAGATGGGGCTCTTAGTTGATTATCCAATATCAAGTGATCAGCTTTGAAATCATATACATGCAAGAAACACTGCACGAATTAAGCAGCTTTATTTATGTGTTTGTGCATTTACACATATGTAATAATCACCTGGAAATGGAGGGTGTGAATTGGAGAGGCAGTAGTGGTGTCGCTGTTGGTTATGAGGCAGGTTGGAGGGAAGAAAGGGGAGGGAAAGAAATAGCGTAGTTATATTTTAATGTAAAAAAAATCACAGGAAACATGCTTAATAAAATATTTCTGGAATTCAGTAACTGTTCATAAATGTATTATCTTTTCCTTATTCAAAATAAATTAAATAAAAAAGAAATACTACCTAAAACTTTTGTTTCTTACTTGGCTAGATAGAGAAGGCATTTGTCAGACTTTTCTAGTTGGGTAACTTCCTTAGCACCAACTGGTGTTAAAGAGGTAAGAAGGGTCCAGTGAACTCACTTCTATGCCATTGTTTGAGACTTAAGGTGATTAGCTGAACTTTGAGCTTTCAGAGTCTGTCTTGTTAAGGCTTTCAATAAATGTGTATAATAGTAAATTGTGTGTGTGTGTGTGTGTGTGTGTGTGTGTGTATTTCCCCATGATGTTTAGTTGTACTTAATTAGGGGGAAGATAGAAAATTGTGTGTATTTCATGTTCTTGGCAGAACCTGTGCTCTACTTTCAATAGCTAAAACATGTTGCATTACCTAATCCTCATCTGTGCTTAGAGAAATTTATGACAGATGGACCACATGCATGGTCACAGTTTCATCCAACCTGACAATGCTGTTTTAGAACAATGTCCAGTTCTGGCTGAGGAAGCTATGGTTTGGCCTTCCACTCATGTTTATTCATGTGAGTTATAGGCCAGGTTCTATGTTTGGGACTATAGTATTTCAGATCTGTAAATTACAGTTGTCCTTCTACCTTTCCCAAGTTATTTGGAGTCAGCCCTTTATTCAAAGTGAGCCTATAAAGGGGAAATGACTGCATGTGAATCCCCTCATACCCGATTTAGTCTTCTCAGATGTACCATCTTTTATTCATAGAGTTCAGCTCTCTGTTCTTACTCTGAGCTAGAAATTCAAGCCTTCTGAGGTCAGCAAAGAACAATATTATCAGACCTGCATGTCATATTGTCTGGAGCTAAAAGGAAGAGATACTTGCCAAGATTCAGTTTACTAAGACCAGAGTCCAGGCTCTTGAGGATGCCTTCTGTTATGTGTAGCAGAAATGATAGAATGCTTGCACATGTGAGAAACACTGTTTTACTGCTGTGAGGCTGTGTAGTGTGTTCTGTAGATGGCGTGTCATAGATCCATTTCCCGTCTACTGCTTTCTATTTCCTGCCATTCTTTAATACTTCCGGTTCTCCACACAATCCTCTTTTCCAGGATGCCAGGCATGCACAAGGACTACGTCCATGCCTACCTTCAGGTGTGCATGTGCTAGGCAGTGAAAGTCCTATCTTCTGTCAATGTGTTAATTGGGTAATGTAAGGTGGGAGGTGTGAAAAAGACCTTCTGGGGAGCCCAGGAACCACATGTTCACCAATATAGTACTCTAAATGTTGCGCATTCATGTGGCACTCACATCTTGTATCCTAATGGATGTAGCTGCCAACAGAAATAAGGAAAAATGGGATGTCAGCCACTCAATGAACTCAGCTGCATTCTGGGGGCATCCTGCAGTATGCCCGGCCTCTTTTGCAGGAGGTCAGATGGCAGAGAAACACAGCCCATTTTAATCAGAGCATGTCATTTGCATTTCTGTAAATGTGTCATGTCCCATAGACTAGGTGCGAATAATTATTTCAAGTAAAAGTACTTTAAAATACAAAATTAAATTTAGCTCTGCAGCTTCTGGAGTCATGTTTTAAGTGCTCAAGAATTCTATGTGAACAGGCCCATATACTGATCAAAGATTAAGTGTTGCAGAAATTCAGGAATTTAGTACCTCATCACTTCTTAATCTTTCTTTCCCTGCAGGCTTTTGCTTTGCTTAGATGTATCATTTCCCATCATATTGCTTTCCTATTTGATCCCAAGGACAGTTCCCTTTCTTTCTCTATCTCTTTGCATCTGTTCTGCTGCCAATCTTTGTTCTGAATAATTGTTTTTTCCCCTATTTACACAAATGATTTATTTATTTATTTATTTATTTAATTGCAGAATCTCTTTAATACATTTTGGATTAGTTAAAAGAGAAAGTGTACTACATACATATGTATATATGTTTAAAATTTTGATTTTTATTGTGTATTTTATTTATTTACATTTCAAATGTTATCCCCTTTCCCGTTTCCCCTCTGGAAATTCCCTACCCCATCCTCCCTCCTCCTGCTTCTATGAGGGTGTTCTCCCACCCACCTACTCCAGCTTCCCCACCCTGGCATTCACCTACACTGGGGTTTTGAGCCTTCCCAGGACCAAGGGCCTCTCTTCCAATAATGTCCGACAAGGCCATCCTCTGCTACATATGAGACTGGAGCCATGGGTCTCTCCATGTATACTCTTTGGTTGGTGGTTTAGTCCCTGGGAGCTCTGGAGGTTCTGGTTGGTTGATATTGTTGTTCCTCCTATGGGGATGCAAACCCCTTCAGCTCCTTCAGTCCTTTCTCTAACTCCTCCATTGAGGACCCTGTGCTCAGTTCAATGGTTGGCTGCGAGCATCTGCCTCTGTATTAGTCAGGCTCTGGCAGAGCCTCTTAGGAGACAACTATATCAGGCTCCTGTCAGCAAGCACTTCATGGCATCTTCAACAGTGTCTGGGTTTGGTGTCTATATATGGGATGGATCCCCAGATGGGGTAGTCTCTTGATGTCCTTTTCTTCAGTCTCTGCTCCATATTTTGTTTTTGTATTTCTTCCCTTGAGTATTGTTCTTAACTCTTGCTAATGAATAGACCTTTGCCACCTCCTCCTGGTTTTGTATTTCTTAGTTCACAGTGATCTCAATCTGCTCACACTTAGCCTAGGACACTTAACAGCTGATTTGTATCTTGCACTTAGCTAGATCCTTTCCTCCTGACTCTAGTCAAGATTCCCTAGAAGTTTAGTCAGTAGCTGTCTTGTTTTGGACTACATTCTCGATGCACTTGTCCTCATAATATTGATCTCACGCCTCTCCACCAAAAATTTTGAGCAATAATGCTTTATTAGTATTCTACAACAGAGCTTAACTTCTAGACTTATTTTTGTGAAAAATTTCAAAGTGTGCTTGAAGCTGAGCAAGCAATACTTTATACTGTTGAACTAGTGGAGCTAAAAGTGGAGCTCACACCATCAGCTTCATGAAGAAAGCTAGAACATAAACCTCAGAGGATAAGACCTGTAGAAAGTTTTGTCCTCTCCTTAGAGCACTAGTGAAGACAATCTGAAAGGTACTAGATACTCTGTTCTGTTGGCAACAGTTTAGGTGGCAGCATTTCTATTCACAGAAACATTTTGTAATAGAAATATCATGAAGTTCAACCCCGTAGACATTGTGCTTTTTTTTTGACTATTTGGGTTTATAGTCTTGCTTGTTCCTTGACTATTTGCATCTATTGTATTGCTAGTTCCTCAACCTAGAACTGACCTTAATACTTGCATGTAATTAAAATGATATAAAAGCAGAAAAGAGGAAGGGGGATGGGATAGGGAAGGTTTCTAGGGAGGGGAAATGGGGAAAGGGGATGAAATCTGAAATGTAAATAAATAAACTATCCAATAGAAAAATTTAAAAACTGAAAAAAGATTACATCAACCCGTGAGCATGGAAGTTCTCTCTGTCTTCTGGTATCTTCTTCAATTTCTATCTGCACTCTTGGTGTCTTGAACTTTTCATTCAATAAATTTGTGCCTCAGTCACCCATATAAGAGAGGCTTCTTTTTACAGCATATGGTGGTTAACTCAGACCCACACCTGATCAAGGGGCAAAGGAAAGGATACTGGGGAATGCTGATCCCTAACTGGACACCTGCATAGTACTCCTCCACCCAAGACTTATGGATAATGGCACAAGAAGGGGCAGGAAGACTCTAAGAGTCAAGAGTGGTGCATGACTACCAGGAAAAATTATTTTTTAGACATAGTAAGGCAGTTGCATATATAAATTCACAGTGGCTGAAACAGCATGTACAATACCTATGAAGTCTCAGGCCATACAGAATTCCAGCATGAAGAAAGGAGGTAGAGATAAAATCCCACCCTTAGCTCAGGAGTTGCTGGTATTTGATGGTTTCTAGGAGGGGGAGAATTGGTTTTCTTTAAGAGTGCAGCCCCTGGTAGGTAGTAGAGGGTTCATATGATCATGCATAATAAAAGAATTTTCAAATAAAAATAAGGGGAAAATTTCAACCATATTTACTATTTAGCATTTGTCATTTAAGCTTTATGGTATATTTTAAGCAATTTCTGAATTTACTATCTATTTTAATAATCTTTGTTACAAATACTATAAAACAATGACAAATTTCTGATTCTGAATCTTGTAAGTAACTATTTTTATGGCAATGTCTAAGGACAGAGAATCAGATCCAATAGAATATAGATATTCATCTCTCTCTCTCCCTCCCTCTCTCTCTCTCTCTCTCTCTCTCTCTGTGCATGTATATGTACATGAGAATCACATGTGTGTGTGTGCATGAATGTAAGAGACTGGCTTGCCTAAACACAGACAGACAGGATGGTCCTCCAATGGCAGTTTGTGAGTGGCTCCTGCTTAGTTTAATAAGCTGCTAACTTCCGAATCAATGATGCACCCCAAGTCTAAGGCTGAAAGCCCGGGGTTCCCTGGAGATCCATTGATTTTAGTTCTGTCTTTAGTAGCATTTGATGTCTAAAGTAGTGGAAAGAGAAAACACATCCAGTCAAGAAAATCAAGCTTGAGAATCATCTAGCTTCCCCCTCCTCTCTGCTTTTGCTCCACCCTCCACCTATAACCTATTGAATGGTGCTGTGATGAATCTTCCTCTTTCTGTTCCTTGATGTACTTGCCAATTATCTTTGGCAATGCGCTCATAGATCCGTTCAGATGCATTCTTTGGTAGCTTTCTTTATATCTTTTAATTCAGTGAAATTCACATAAGATTACCCAGGAAATTATCACATCCTATAACCTCAGTACTTCTAATCATTAAATGTTTTTTAGTGTTGCTACTTATATATCATATAAGCAAAAAGTCACCATCTATGAGTCATGTACACACTGGTCAGTAATGCGCGCTTGCTCAGCATGATATACTTACATAATAAAAAAGGCTTTGCCCTGCCTTTTTACCAGTTAGTGTTAATATAGTTCTTTTTTAAATCCACAAACATTATCTTTGGGATTGAAGATATATAGGCTTAAGAGTATATTATTTTGTCTTCCAAATCATGAAGCCAAGTTCTTAGGACTGAAACTAGGTTAGGTATTCAATGTGGTATTTAAAAACAGAAAAAGCAACATGAATCATTGTTGCAGTGTGTGAGCTCAATTATTTTTATTCATTAAACATTTACAATAAGCAATGGAGTCTTCTGAAAGGTCAGCATTCCATATAAATGGGACATGAACAATAACTCTGTTCTCTCCCTGAAGACTACATTTGAGGGATGTGAGTTTATCCTTCTTTAAAACTAGGTCAGCAATTCCATACAAGGAATTGTGGTACTCAAGAGAGCAGTAAAGCTTTTTCAACTAAGGTTGAGTTTAAATTAAAGGTAGACTTCACAGAGTCTTTTTAAAAAAAGAAAGTATAGGGGTCAGAAAATAATCAAAAATTTGATTTTTATGTAGAAAATCATAGAAGATAAACATTCATGAGAAATTGGCAAAATCTACATGGGGAAAACTTTTTTTTTCCCTGGGGAAAAACACATTTAAATGCTAGTATTGATGGATGTCTTTTGAGTTAGATGGATGTTTTCCTAGGTTTATAAGTGTAAGAGATTGGCAACAACTTGTGATTGAATGCACAGAATTACATGTTACATGGCTGTGAGTTCTCACTTTCCTTTCTCATGGTGTGACTTTGAGCAAAGCACATGGCAGCTTTCCTCTGAAATGTAGATAATAACACTTCTAGAATTATTAGAATTAGGTAAGGTAAGTATTACTCTCCATTAAACTTCTTAACACTGTGCATGTGATACAGGGTAAGTTATTGCTAATATAAGTCAATTTTATTATTATTAAAATGAGTATATACCAGTTATTGATCTTAGTCTTGGAAAGCAACAGTTTAATTGGTACATGGTATGACATATTACATGCAACACTGGGGGCTTGGAATGACAGCTGATTTTCAATGTCCTCAGAGGCTTCCCAATAGACAAGCTTAGCTAAGAGCTTTGAAGGTGACCATTAAAAATTACATAGCATTTTAATGCTTTCCCTTAATTATGCCCCTTTAAGAAATTATAATTTGATTGTTCTTTTAGATCAAGTTAGAGTAATGCTTTGTTTAAATAATAATTTTGTAGTTTATTAAGAGATTGTGATATTTATACACTACTTTCCCCTCTATGGTAGCTAGTTTAAGTCAGCTTGACACAAACTAGAGTCATCTGAGAGAAGAGAGCCTCAACTGAGAAAACACATAAGATTGGGCTGCAGGCACTAGGGCATTTTCTTAACTAATGGTTCATGTGGCAGGATTCAGTCTATTGTGGGTGGCGCCACTCTGAGCTTTGGTTCTAGGTTCTATAAGAAAGCAGACTGGCAAATGGTAGGGAGCAAGTCAGTAAGAAGCACCCCTCCATGGCCTCTGTATTGGCTCCTGCCTTCAGGTTCCTGTCTTGTTTGAATTCCTGCCCTGACTTCTCTCAGTGATGGACTTGATACCTGGAAGTGTATGTTTAAACAAACCCTTTACTTCCAAGTTGCTTTGGTCATGGTGTTTTATCACAGTAATAGTAACCCTAACTGGGACATCCTCTTTCCTCCAAGTTCCTGTATACCAGCCACTTTCTGGCACAATTTTTATACAATATGAAATTTGAAAACTGTATAAATTATGTTCCTCTCTGTGTGTCTTTCTCTCCTAGTTTCTTTTTTTGTCTATCTCTTTATTTCTGTCCCCCCGCTTCTTACCTCTATATCCCTCACTCCCAGTATTCATGAGTGTGAATTCAATTTAGGTTTAGCCAGGGCTCAGATCTGTGTAAGCAAAGGGATGCTCCTTTCTAAAATCTGATGTATTAACTATAGTAACTGAAATAATCTTGGCAATGTGTGCAGCATGTACTAGGGAAGGGGTAATGTTGCGTTTATCTTTATCTTCATATTTGGACATGTCTGTATGTATCCCTTGTCTGTTTACTGAGGAAATGAGAACACTTCTTTTTTCTCTGCCTGTATGGTTCTGACTCCAGCCTAAATTTTCTGACCACTGAAACCTTGGATATAATTTTTACTGTATTAATTTGTCTCTACTGAATTCATTGTTGTGTTTTTTTCCATATTGTTCTGATTTCAGAAACTCTACAGCTTAATTGTCAGCTGATGGACTCAGGGAGAGATGACTGTATCATGAGGGATAATCAGTGATCTGCTCATGGATTAATAATTTGGTGGTATTACTCAAAGGTGATTGGAAGCAGGAGAATAGAATCTAGCTGAGGAAGTGTGCCACTGGTGGTGTAGTTGGGAGGATATTTCTTGTTTCTCCCCTGTTCCTGTCCTAGCCTGCTTCTTAGCTGCCATGATTTGCACAGCTTTCCTCTATTGGAGCCTTTTCTGCTCTGCTGTTCTGCTTTGCCATAGGACACAGGAAGCTAGAAAACCTTGGAATGAAACTTTTGAAAACTTGATCCAAAACAAGTCTTTCCTCTTTTGAAGTTTTTTTCTTTTGTTTTTTTGTTTTTACTATTTTCACAGTCATGGGATGTTAATGAACATAAGAATCTTATTTTAGCCAGCTAAAGCTGAATCTTTTAAAAAATACAGCTGAATAAGAACCACAACTATCATAATATATTCATGGGTCTTATTTACATTCAAGGGCATAGAAGTATTATATAGGATGCAAATCAGGGGGTGGAAATTTGACAGGTCACATTGGCATTCTGCCAGCCAGCCACACTTTTAAGAGTTGAAATCAGGCACTCACACACACAGTAAGCTTTTTTTTTTTTTTTTTTTCTGCTGGCTAACTTTCATGAATAACCTTCCTCAGTGTTTGATCTACACCCTGTAGAAGAAGTCCTTTCTCAGGAATGAAGATCTCTGTCCTTTGAGCCCGAAGATGTGAAGACAGCAAGCAAAATATTGCTAGTGGGAACAATGAGGAGAGAAGTTAGCTTATTCTACATTTCTATTTATCCAACTAATAAATTTTAGCTGAAGAAGGAAAATCAGCATCATATAGGGTGACCCTCAATTAACAAATTATACTACTACAGGGCATTGTTCCATCTTATAACTATCCAGTTAGCTGTGCACTTGAGCTTTTAAAAGGTTACTCAATTCTTTCCCAGAAATCATGTGATAAGATTAGTGAATTTAAGGAGGACAAGCCCATTGTTGCTCACTACTAAACTGTAGATTGCATTTTTTTATTAGGGTTTATGCCCAGATATGTCATGTTAAGCATTCTGTCAGTTGTGGATGGCACATTTGCCTGAAGCTCTTTGGGCTAACATATCAGGCTGATATCCAAAGAAAAATAGCTTCTTAAGTGAAAAAAAAAATGACTTCTTCTATGAAGGTAATTGTTTACTGAAAACAGACTGCCAGGACATGGCTGGATTCCTACTGATGCCAATAGCTTGCTTAGCTGAGAGCTTTGAAGGAGTTGATGCTAGGAATAAATTTATCCAATTTTATAGCTCGATGGACAAATTAACATTCAGTTCTTGCCATTCAATTTAATTTTTAAAAGTATTGGTGGTTATTTTGGTAAGCATCTCATCTCTACTAGGTTTCTGTATACTCTAGGGACTACTTTTCTAAAAGGAGAGGGGGTATACATAGAGAATAAAATAATTGAAATCTTTATTGTTAAAGTTCTGAAATCTTCTACCTTTATTGGTTTTATACTGGATCCATTGTGGAGGCAATGACTACTTACAAACCCTGAGCTGTGCTGGGTTATATGGTCTAAAAGGCAGAACCAATTATATAAACACATGGGGTTTTTTTGCACATGGTTTTATTGATGGAGTTCTAAATGCTGGAGCCTGTTGGAATGCTCAGTAATTACACCATTGTAGCACGTAGAATGTAGTCTATAAGGAAACATAGTTTGTAGGAGGTTAATCTTAAGAAGGAAGGTAAATGAGTCAGAGGAGGCCATTTCTACATTTCTCCAGGGGATAGGGAAGGGAGTTATGCATTTATAGGGATTATGTAACCATCCAGGAAAAAATGATCACAATTATAATCAATATAGGGAACCAATGATGTGCACTTGAGTTGGAGTTCGTCCTTCCCCTTTATCCTAAACTTGGAAGCTTGTATGAAGTTATAATGGAGCCACACATAGGATTTGAATTTGAGTTTTGACTCCTGGAAGCTCAGCCTCTAGCCAAGAGGTTAAGGCTACTTTGAAGACAGAATGGCTTTCTGTTTGCTTACCAGTTCTAGAGACAGAGATTTCATTAACCTGTCAAGCCCACCATGCTTTTCTCCATGTGTTTACTGCTTTTCCAACAAAATAACTGACCCACTGATCTTCATTTAACTTAAAATAAATTTATTTATTTATTTATTTATTTATTTATTTATTTGATGATAGCAAACACTTCACCACTCAAAGCCCCTGGGTACAAACAATTTTTAAGTGACTGTTTGCTTTGCTACTTCCTGTCATAGAGTTCTATACTTTCCCCTACCACTGGGAAGAGAGCCATTTTTGCCTTTATAACCACTTAATTAAGAGAACTAATTATTTGTTCTCATTTTAAAATGTGCTTTTTTTTTGGAACAGTGCTTGGTCCCAATAATTGTAGTCATTAGGATCAGTAGGAAAAATAGAACTGCTAGGAATATTTTGGAATTTTTAAAAGTAGATACAAATTTACAAATTTCCCAAAAGACAGAGGTGAAAGAGCATACAGGAGAGTTCTGAGGCATAGAGGAAAGTCACAGGTCAACGTTTCTGATGTGGCACAGGTGAACAAACTGATGTTAGTCGGAGAGTATTGTAAAAGACTATGAGCCCACTTGTTAGTGACTGCAAAGAAAAAGCACTAGAAGAGTGTATAGTTAGCTGTTGCCAGTATGTGTGGTGGTAGACCAGATGGCACTGTTGGATTCCTTTGGCATTAAATATAGAGCACATGGTGGGAGAGGGATGTCAGAAGATCAAAGCCACTTAGATGCTAAGTGACTGCAAAGGACACTTCTTTCAGCCATCCCCAAAACAAAAGCTCGGTGGGGGAAAGACAACATGGAATTTTCTTGATTCATTTAGGTTTTGTTACAGTGTCTTGGCTCAGTTTTATTAATACACAATTTCTCTTTTCTTAACACTAGGGAAGCCGTTGATTGAACATAATGGTTCTGTTTTGGAGGTTGATGCAAGATGCCCTTTGGCCAGGAAAACAGCTCATGCTTCTAGAGGAGGATATTTGCCAGAAGTCTTCTCTGAAAAAAAACATTCCTACCTCACAGCCTTTGTGCTTACTTGGGTTAGAATGTCACAGTGAACATTGCTCTTTGTCATCACATAGAGATGTTACACAGGTCGAACAACATAAGGAGAATATAGGATCACCTACTTAATTTTATTTAACACCAGGGAGGAAAATGGTGTCTTGTGTAGTAAACGTGTCTCAAGATTGAGCTGTCCATCTTTAGTGTCATCCAAACCTTCAGTGGACCCTGGTGAGTGAACTTTATGTTGTATATGTCCTTTAAACTACATTTCTACTTGGATCAAATATAATCAAAAATGATCAAAATATAGTCAAATTTTAAAATGTTTTTAATAATAATAATAATAATAATAGAATATGTGGTTTTAGCCAGCTTATGCTGAAGAATTGGGTGTGATTACAAGATATCAAACCCATTAAAGTGAAACATTTGCTTTGCTGGGACAACTGATGCTAGTCCTTGAGGCCTGAGAGATTAGCAGTGATTAAGAAGAGATCAGCATCACTGAGGTGACGTTTTCTAGGAAGTGTTTCCTGAGAGTTAGCAAATGGAAGCTGTGTTCCAGACATGGCTTAGGTTAGATCTTGTTCTGACAGCTGAACTTTGTAGTGTAAGAGGTGGTACTGGTTTTGGAAGCACGAACAGGTCATGGTGGGCAGCTGAGGATTGTGACATAGTATAAGATAATGGAAATTTCATTTGTACATTAAAGACTAAAGATACTAGGAATATTTCACTGAGCTCTACTCCTTTGTGATTCCAGTCCTAACTCAAAGAAGCTTACCGTTAATGATACATAAAAGATACTCTAGGTAATTGCTTAGCATTTAGGAAGCTGACCTTAGTCATGCCCTGTTGTAATTCTTCCTCTGCATTTTGCAAGGTTTATTAGCATATTACATTCTGTAATGCCTTCTTACTTCACTCTGGTGCACAGTTTGGCTTATGATATTTGGCAGTACTTTATGTCTATTTTTTCATCATATTAGACAGTAGAGTGTTTAAGGATCAAAGAGATTATTGCCCAAAGTTAGCTTATCTACCTGTCAATAGTTTTTTTTTTCTTTTTGAATTAATTTTTTTACTATCTTCTAGCAAAGAGATTATTATGTATGAAGGCAATACAGATCAATTGTTGCAACTTTGTGTGCCAAGTGTTATGTTAGAGAGGGGAGTACATGGCAGGTACAGAGCATGGCAAATCGTGGAGATGCTTACAAAATAAACTTTGAGTAGATTAAATGATGATTGTGGGCTTGACCGTATGACCTGATTTGACTATGGACTAAGAGAACTGTCAAGGTTTCCCTTCTAGGAAATAAAAATGAATTTTATCAGCAAAGAATAATCACAAACAGAAGGCAGGAAATGCACTCAAGACAGCAACAGTGGATAAGATGATTGCAAGACAGCAACAGTGGATAAGATGATTGCAAGACAGCAACAGTGGATAAGATGATTGCAAGACAGCAACAGTGGATAAGATGATTGCAAGACAGCAACAGTAGATAGGTGGGGTGGTAAGAAGCATGGAATGCTATGCTGAGATGCTATGCTCTATAGTGGAAGAGCAAAGATTAGACACTCAATCTCTGTTGCAAACGGACATCATGAACTACAATAGTTTTGCCTTGTGACTTTCTTTATTGAAAAAATAACTACAAAAAAAAAACCAAAAAAAAAAAAAAAAAAAAAACCCTCACCTGGATACCATATTGTGTCCTCCAAGAACTAGCCTCATTTACCTGATCTCTTTTGTTTATAAGTTTTACTCCCTTATGTCTTCACCCACTCCCCTCCCCACCCTGACCCTGACTTTCTATACTATTCTTTCCTTCCTCACTCATTCAATGGTTATTTCCCAGGAGGACCTGTCATCTTTGACCACATTGTTATCATAGTGGCATCTTGGGATATCAATTTGGAAATAGTCTTCTCCTCCTCCTCCTCCTCCTCCTCCTCCTCCTCCTCCTCCTCCTCCCCCCTCCTCCTCTTCCTCCTCCACCTCCTCCTCTGCCTCCTCTTCCTCTTCCTCTTCCTCTTCCTCTTCTTCTTCTTTAGAGTGGGCCACTGTAAATGAATGTATTTTTTTTTTTTTTTTTTTTTTTTTTTTCGAAACAGGGTTTCTCTGTGTAGCCTTGGCTGACCTGGAACTCACTCTGTAGACCAGGCTGGCCTTGAACTCAGAAATCGGCCTGCCTCCCAAGTGCTGGGATTAAAGGCGTGCGCCACCACGGCCCGGCTCGAATGTATCTTTTTATCCCTGTGAAAACTGACAAAAATCTGTAGAATGATCTTAAGTTAAAAAAAGTGATACTTGTCTGTCTCTGTTTTAGAAAAACCCTTTGAAAGGACTGATGATGTTGCCATGGAGAACATCCCACTGAAGGTATGTATAGAAGTACCAGGTAAAGAATACTGGAATAAGAGAAATATTTGAAAAACTCATGGAGCCCTGTTAGCCCTAGAAAAGATGAAACATTTTCAAGGAGGGAGCTCACAAAGAGACTTCTGTCACATTATCTCTCCTCAGGGTTAACTGAGTGTCTTCCATCTTCCCTCCAAGGGATCTACAATGTGGTTGGAGAAGGCAGCAGGCTGCATAGGAGCCACTAAAGCTGGGATAAGGGGTGGTACCGAAAGAACATCTTAGGCTAGCTCTTCAAGCCTTGCTGTTACATTTGCCTATGAGTGTTTGGTGAGTTAATATACAGGAGGGGAGAGCTCTAGTGTGTAAAGCCAGTCTTGTTTACATCTCCATGAAACGACTGCTATGACCCATCCATTTTTATTTTATTTATTTATTTAGTCACAATGGCTCTCAGAATTTGTCTCAGATTGCTCAGAAATGGTTGAAAAGGAGGATACCCTGAATGACAATTTTACTGAATTCCAGTCTGCATCTCACATTATTGGCATTTGCATAATTCACAAAGATTTACATATTCAGTCAAATTACAGTATGAAATTGTTCCAGGGAGCATAATGCCAGCAATGGATACATGACTCAGACTCAGATTTGTATATTCACACACCCTCTATTAAATTGCTAAGGAGAAAATTAATATATAGGATAAATGAGCCTCCAAATTAAATTCCCACCCCTAGTTTCAAATTAGAAAATTCTCTTCTTTGTGTTTTATTTTGACAAATTTCAATTGGGCTGGGGTTTTAAGTGAGGCTTCCTTCAGCAATTCCAACCTGCAATTTCTTACACAAGTTCCTTGTTATTTTGGAGGAGTCTGAGAACCCACAATACACCCTGGATCATGATTCATATGACCGAGGAAGCACATAGATCTGTAGATCTCCAAGTCTGGATGACAGCAAAATATCAGAACGCTGTTTATGACATGATCTAGACACCCCCTGCAGATTTCACATAGGATTTGACAAAGCTTTGTGGTATCTGAGGGGTAGATAGAGAAAATAAGTGTATTATTTTGGTTACAGTTTCTCCATTATAGGGGTCAGCTGCCCACCAGTTGCTTTCACCTCTGGAAATCTGTGGTCTGCAGTATGTCAAGAGCAGAAGCTGAGGGAAAAATCAGATCTGGGGAATTGAGAAAGGGTAAGCACTGTGGAAGAAGCAAGGCTATTCTAGACATGTGTGCCTCTTTCTTTGCTTCTCAGACCATTGAAATGGTCCCCCAAGGAACTGGAAAAGGAAAAGGACGAAGCTCTCATGTCAGCTGGTGAGGACACTTGTCTTCAGAGAGAATTTCATGCAGTTCTGACAAACCTGCACTAAAGATTGAGCAGAGGTAATGTGGGTCTGTGAGGGGAAGGAGGAACCTGGACCAGGACTACTTAGTGATGTGTACCATAGGCCCTCTGTTGAAATCTAAGCCAAATGCCAAGACCCTGAAGATGAGCTTGAGAAAGGGAGTCACTGGGTCTCCTCAGGTGTGTTCCTATTCCCAACATGGCCAAATTGAATAAATCCCCTTCCTGTGGTTATCCTATAAGGTTTGGCGGCCAGGCCTAGCTTAGTAGGCCTAATAGGGCCTAAGGTTCTGACCTTAATAATTCTGGTTACAAGATGTGCTTCTTAAAAGCACATTCTCATTTCTTCCATTTTTAATTTTTTTCTCTGCTGGCTAATGCTTATGGTCACAATGGCACTGTCTTTGCAACTTAATTTCCCTTTCTCTTCTCCTCCTCTCCCTTCCCTCCCCTCCCCTCCCCTCCCCTCCCCTCCCCTCCCCTCCTTTGACCTCCCCTCCCCTCCCCTCCTTTGACCTCCCCTCCCCTCCCCTCCATTGACCTCCCCTCCCCTCCCCTCCTTTGACCTCCCCTCCCCTCCCCTCCTTTGACCTCCCCTCCCCTCCCCTCCTTTGACCTCCCCTTCTCTCCCCTTTCATCCCTTCTTTTCTTTTTTTTCAGGAATTGACTATTTTTTTTCTACTGAGTGTCAGTGAGCAGTAGCTAAGTAGGAGAGAATAATATATATGTTTATATACTTATATATATAATATGCATATTATATATTCATGTCTTTATATTAAAAAATATATATATTATAATATGTATAATATATTTATAATATGTATAATATAATATGTATAATATATTTTAACATTACAGATTAATTTTATAATCTATAAATATATTATATAAATATATTTTATACCATACAATATATAATTATAATATAATTAAATATAAATGTATAAAATATACATATAAATAATGTATATGTTGTATGAATAATATGTAAATAATATAATAAATGAATACATTTATATATTTTAAAGTATATATTTTAACCAATATTCATGACTTGAGAACTCTCAAGTCTTCTGTAGGTAAAAAACTGGCTGGGGAACCCCAGAGTTCCTCACACCACACTGTGGGTAGTCAACTGGGAACGTCCTGGGTTCCTCCAGCTGGAAGTTAGGCCCGGCTGCTCACTGACTAAAGGCCTCTCCATGGTTCCTTATGACACGGCCCCAACACACAAGGAAGTCCTTGGGTTTCCAAAACCAGTTTATTGGCATGACAGATGGTGGGTGGATCTGGATGTACACCCCCTAAAACCCAGGGCGGACCTGAGTTAAATAGAGAGGGGAAGAGGGGGGAGGGGCTGGGGAGGAATGCTTAATTGGCTCCACCCTCTGGCCTTCAGGTACCTTATTAGTATGTAAATCTCTCTAGGGCCTGGGGCCTGTTCATCATGCCCTCCTGTGTACATGACTGAAGGGTGAAGGTGGAATGGAGATTAGACCTCGTGTTAGACCTGACCGGCTTCAGCTGAGGAACGTACCAACCTTCATTTTTTATTCTACGTTAATATTCCTCCTAAGTGTCATTCATGAATACCCATCCCATCTGATGGGAGCAAAGGGCCTTTTGATTCTGTGTGGGACAAAGTAATTCCTGACAGAAGATAAAATTTAGATTAATGACTAGATTTCTGTTGATTCCATTGGACAACTCCAGAAATGCCTGCTCAGATGAAGCACATCAGTTCAAACCCAACTAGAGCTGAATGTAAACATGACAGGCACATTTTGTTTAAAGCTCTAAGTATCTACTTGCCCATTGGCTCTGAAATTTAAAGGCACATAACCCAGGTATGTCTGCAGTAGCCGCACTTCTGTAGAATCTAACATGCATGAGTTTCTGAGGACACCAATATTCAAGAAGTCACAACTGTTAGTACTGTTAATATCAACTATATTAAAGCTTAATTACAAAAAAAAAATAAAGCTTAATTTCGTTTTGATCCAAAACTGTAAAGTCCCTGATCTATTTAAAGACATTTCCAGCCAGTGTACCTGTGTTAGAGATTTATGATATGTAAGCACACTCCTGGCTCTTAGTTTCATGAATCCTAAATTGAAAGTTATACTTAGGAGTCAGAAAAAGATTGAAATGTCAGTAATATTTTTTGATAAAGATAGATTGGAAGATATGGCTCAGACTTGAGGCCCAGATGGGTTTCTTCTTATTGTGCCTCTTGAATTATATTGTGTTCTTCAGCAGCAGGAGCAATAGCTGGCCAGCTATGAATCTCACTGCGCCATACTGCTGTAGTGTAAAGCATTCAGCGAGGCTTGTAAGCCAACAACAATAAATAAGTCTACAATTCATAAATCATATAGGGGGACATTCACGGGAACAGTAGCCTTTACTTCATCCCCGCTATTTCCAGTCAGAAGTTTACCAGGATCTGGGAGGTTTGGGTTTGGTGATGGAGGTGTGGATCCAAAAATGTCCAAGAGAATGAGAGATTTTTTTTTGTTTACTTGTTTTGTTTTAAGATTTACAGTAAGTATAAGAGATGGCAAGCTGTTTCTTCCTCCCTAAGTGGTAACAATACAAAGGGCAAAGGTCAAAACGAAGGACAAGAAATACAGCTGGAGAAGCTGCTTAGAGTCTAGGGTGGCAGAGATTCTTCTGATCATTTCACTGTAGAGCATTGTAGATCTTTGGTGTGCCACAGAGGTTCTTGAGCAGCTTACCACACCACCGACTCTTGGCCTTTCAGTTTCTCCTAAGTTTCATGGTAAGGTTGCTCCTGGCGACGTGGTGACTACATAGTACCATAGAGTGTCAAGGGGGCTATTGTGGCATGAATGGACCATGGAACAGGTGAGCCTATGCTGGGTCAAGAAACATGGTGGAGGTGAAAAGTGTGCATGGATTGTAACAGAACTGGTCTTGTCAAACATGCACAACTCAAAGCTCTCACAGACTATAGAGTGTAATGGATGTATGCAGGATGCCTTTTGTTTGACCCAACAAACCTGCTCTTTTTATTTTTTTACCATACCCTGAGATTTCTTTTGTCATTTGGCTTACTGTTGTATTTGGTCGATGGAGACCCATGATGAGCTAGTGGCTGTCTTCTGTCTGGTTATTTTGGCCTGGCCCTGGCCCTGGCCCTTGAAAAGATACTACTGGAGGATTCTGATGTTCCAGATCCAGGTAACTGTTGTATTTCTACTTCTATGCATGTTGTTTGTCTTCCTTGACTATACCATTATCAGGTAAAATGTTTTCACCATGACTTTAAATTATCATTTTTTGAGGGTGCCTTATATGATATTTAGTGATATAAGGTATGTGTGTGTGTTTGTGTGTTTGTGTTTGTGTGTGTGTGTGTGCGCTCATCTGTGTTTCTTACCTCACAGATTTCTCTGATTTACAATCCTTTCTTTATTTTTGTTTTCAATCACTGTGACTTAAGAAGGAATATCTGTTCTTTTTCAGATGTTCGAGTGGGCCACGAAGTGACTGGCCTTTATTGGAATCCTCTCTGACCACAGTCCAGCTCAGAGAATTTTGATTTTTAATCTAATTTTCTTCCTCATTACTCAGCTCCCAGACCACACTCACTTGAACAAGGGGCTGCCTTTTCTCTGCAAGTGCTATGCTGCTGCCACAAAAGCAAGGGTCTCCCTGTGATCTTGCTCATCACTTAGGGGATTGTGCCAGGACTGATGCCATTTTAGATTACAAATGCTGAATCATAAAATGATACATATTTGTGGAATTGTTTCAAGACTGTCGACTCTTATTTTTTTTGCCATAGTTCTGTTGTACAACCCACTGTGTTTTGAATTAAAAAGTTAACCCACTGTGTTTTGAATTAAATGTTAAACTAAATCGTGTCATAAGCTATTTGAGGTATAGAAACCAATAGAGTAAGGGAATGGAGTTAGAGCATTATTTTGGGGACAGGTTAACAAGAAAATGTTAAAAAGGGCCCAGGACCTCTGTGGCGTATAGACTGATGTGTATTCCCATTGCTTAGTAACATTCACTAGATGTCAGAGAGATGGAGGGAGGTATTCCATGGTACACAGTTTGTTAGCACCTTTAAATTCACTTTTCAGTTCACTAAAAAGTAACACTTTTAAAATATGTAAACAGCTGTCATGTGGAATAAAGGAAGAATTTATTCATTTAAAGTGGCTCAAAACTTCTGAGCTCATATTTACAAACCCTGACAAATATAAAGAAGATTCAAACAAGCAAACAATAAAACAACAGTGGCTGAGAAAACAATGTACTAGTTCAGAGATTTAAGATATATTTTAGCATCTCCAGACATATTTCAAAGCAAATGGAAGGTTATCTACAGCTTCTTGTCAAAGCATGCGCTTTAATTACTCACTTGATTTGAAGTAGTTTATTTGCAGTGTCTTCCCCTGCTTCCTCTCTGCCACTCAAGCTGCACTGGGAAGGGGCCAGGCTCCCCCAGGTGCTGGCAATAGCTATAGAATGGCTTCATAATCCTGACCTCCCCTCTGTGCCAGCAGCTGGCCTTAGCAGCTGCTCGTGGTTACTGGCAGAGAATCATTCATTCATGCTCTGGGACAGCTGCTTGGGGTGGCAAGCATTTCTGTGGCTGTGGACAAAGGCCAGGTTCTACTTGCAGCTGCTTCAGAGATCTTCTACACTTTCCACAGCTGGACAGGAGTGCAGAGCTCTGACAACCCCTTGCTGCTCTGTCTGCCACCTAAGATATCTCATGAGAGTCATGATTCAATTTACCACAGCCTTGTCATCTGCCTAACTGTGTAGTGAATACTGGAAATCTCAGGCAGTGAGTCTTAATTAGTTTATTACTCTTCCTTTGAACATAATGACACTATTTAAGGAGATTTCTGTATAATTCAAAGTAACATGGAGGAATCGGCCACTAAATGTAACTGCTTGGCCTAGTGGTTTCTGGTTTTGGCTGCTCATTGTGACTCTGGAAGCTGAAACAATGCAAATACCGAAGCTCACACTTAGATATTCTGATTTTGATGGTTCAGGGAAGGTGGCAGTCTGAGCGACAGGATGCTCCAAAGCTTCCCAGTGAATGGCCCTGTTAAGCCACCAGTGAGAATCACTGTCCCAGTTAGATCAGTGGCTAAGGGATAGCCTAGAACTAGGGTAGTCTAGAGGCTCCATCTGTCAATACTGGCCTTGGGGTATGAACTTTTGGATTCTACTTGGTGAATTTCATCATGGTATCTTTAGGACCAGGCTTCATACCATAAATTTAGCCTTCCTTTTACCCCTGCCTTAGAAGGTGAAGTCTTGCTCTTCTGATACTACCAAAGGCTGGCAAGAGGTTTCGGGAGGCAGACCCTTGGTTGCTAGAATACCAAGTTTCTACAGACTTAGTTCACAGGTACCTTCCTGGCATCAAGGACCATAGGGCTCTGTGTAGTATTGAGTTTCATCATGCTGGGCCTAGTTGAGATTGACTTCCTTCTTCCTAGTCCAAGCAGAAGACATCTTTCTCTAAGCTTTGTTGTTTGGACTTGAGGGACAGAAAGAACATTTTTATTTCTGTATTCATCAACACTGTTATTGAAAACCCCCCACTGCAGTCTCTTCCCTGACTCCTTCAGTTCATTCTCTCTGTGGACAGATGTTCACAGAAGTGTCCAGTTTTTGTCCTACCTGACGTTTTTATTTTTCTTAGCTTGTTATTATTCCTACCCACTGTGGCTTGCCTCCATTTAGGGAAAGACCTTGAGGAGATGAGAAACTCAGACAAACACTGGCTCAGTTATTATATCCATTTCAAAATGATGTTCTATTCTGGTAGGCCGTGATTCTTAGAAAAATTGAAAGGCTTAAGTAATTAAAAATGCCCTTCTGTGGAAGCAGAGCAGGGAAGATAACACAGAGGAGGCCTCACGTTCACCTACTGTAATTTGGAGAAATTAAACAATAAACGAAAATGTCTGTGATGTTATGAAGAAATCAGAAAGTTTAATAAACAAATAAAGCTTGCAATTAGGAGTAGTAAAAAGTAATTAGCAGGCAATGTTCTTTTCACGTTCCCATGCTCTCTTTGGGCCCTGAAAATGAAGCTATAAATAAATGAGAGAAGGGTGATTTTATTTTAATGTCTAGCTGGCTTCTCGAGCATCTTTGATCAGACATCAACAGTGAATACTCCCTCAAAGTCATCTTGAAGGTTTTATGGACACAGTGTTCTGTATTGCTAACGTGACACAAAGAGTCTGTGCTAGAACTCTAGCACAATGAAATGTTTCCTCTTCTATCCCACTCAAGAAAAATGAAAAAAAAAAATAGAGTGGTGTGACATATTTTTTAGTGCTGAGTTAGATCATAGACCTACGCAATTTACTTCCCAATATGGTGACTTGACTCAAAACTTCATTGTACTTTTATAGGCTGAGTTGCAGAACACCCCAAATAAGCACTGAATATTCTTCACAAGTTTGCTCTATAAAGTTTGAAAAAACTCCTAATTAGGTTAAGATGATGAACACATACCATAACTTACTATCATGATCACACACTATCACTCAGAGGAGAGGAATAGGTTACTGGACAGAAAAGCTAAGTTGACTGGACCCAACCCATGAGAAGGTTTCTGGTCTCAGCTGAATGTTGGGTTCCAGATGAGATCTTCCTCCTGGAAACAGAGTGATGTGGAAAGCTTTGTGCCTGAGATGGTGGCCTAGGGAGAGGATAAATGAGGATGCAAATCTCAGAATTCATCGGATTGGAGCTTCTAAATCTCGGTGTTCTTCTGTGGAACAGGATTTGTTGTGGAATTGGATCCTTTGTAAGGATCAAATGAGATGTTGTGAACAAAACATTCACTTGGAGTTAGCAAAAGGTAAATGCCAAAAAGGATAACAATGCTATTATTACTCCTGATATGACTATATGTATCGATTAATCATTAAGCATTTAGAATAAATCAACCATATTTTTGGTGTTTGGACATGTAAAATGGATTTAAGTATTCACTCATTCAACAGGCATTAACTGAGTGGCTGTTTTGAGCCAGGCACCATTTCAGCACTGAGAATACAGGCAGAAACATACTGGAAACTGATGCCAGTTCTCATGGATCTTAACAGGTGGACTAATTATCTTGCCTTTTTATTACCAAAAGAAGATTTAAATCACCGTTAGAGAATTAGCTATTTAAGACATAGTCTGGCTTATCTTTCTCATTCTATTTAATATCAAACGTTTCAAAGAGATTTCTTAATTTTAGCTACAGATAAAGTATGAATTTCAGGCTTGAAAAGATTAAATGTTGCTAACAGGTACCTCGAATTAACCCATTTAAATTCCTTTGACTTAGAAGAGGTACTAAAAATCAATTAGTAACGTATAATGGGGACTACATAACTATTTCATTCATTCTCCGTGTCTTTCACTTGAAACCATCATGTTTAAAAACAGGCAGCCAATTGATTAAGCACGGTCCATGCACCTTAGTGAGAAAAGCATACTGAATCCACGCCAGCAATTCAGCCAGGAGCAAGATAGAAGGAAGGTTCATGGAAATCATGTCCTGTAGGTGACTGCGTTTTATCTTCTTGAAATGAACCAAACTGTTCATTTTCTTTAATTTCCTTAGTCAAGTGTTCGTGACAGCAAGCAGAAAAGTCACTAAAAGGGTATGTATGTCACATCTGAATTAATTTTCAAAATGCTGGAGGGTTTAAAAAAATTGGGAAGAAACTCAAGCAAGCAAAATAAAATTAAAAAAAAATTAGATCAATTAGAAACACAGTTTTGGAAACTGCACCAAAATATCAACTTTCTAGAACAATTTAAATTGCCACTATGTGCCTTGTCTCCTATAACTCTACGCTGTGGTGGTTTTGCCTTCAACGTGTACAAGGTGGTAAGGCTTCCCATTCTTAGCCCGTAATTGACAGCATAACCATTTTCACTGGCTGTGAATGTGTTACTCACTGGTCCAGTTAGAAACATAATCTGAGCTAGGTCTGATAGTGCACGCCTCTAACCTCAACAGTAGGGTTGGTGGGGTGCTGAGGTTAGGAAGAACACGTTATCTTGAGGGATCATGTCTTTGAAACAATCTGGGTGCATAGTGAGACTGTAATTTTCCAGGCAGAAATTCCAAAGAGGCACTTGTATCCCTTCTGTTGGCTGTCAGATTATTAAAGCCACTATCTTCAAGAAATTGGTATATCTCCATGAATCTCATGCTGGAAGGATATATGAAAGCCTGTAGCCAGTCAGAGGAGAGACTTGTCTCCCGGGAACAGATCACACCCTGTCAACTTGTCAGACTATCTTTCAGAAAAGATTGTAATAGAGACTATGATGGCTAAATAATGAATGGGACCACATGTTGAACATGACTGCTTAGCTGTGTACACCTCTTACCTCTGTATAGACCTAAACCTCAAGTCACTACCCAAAGGACAGACTCGGTAGTCATTGGCTTCCCTTATTTCTCTTCCTAACAGTGGCTACATGAGATGAAACTCCATTTTCTGGTCTTCAGTATTTCTTTTGTGTTCAATTTGCCCATTGACGACAAGTGGCTAATCTAGCCTGTTACTGATGCTAGAGCCCAGGCTCTGAACTCAACAGCTCTAGTAACAAGATCCTGTTTCAAATAACAATAAATAAATAAATTAATTAATAAAATAAAATCTGTTACTAATAAAACAATTGATGTATTATGTATACTTTAAAGGAAGATAGTGAGAATATGTTAATTAAAAGCAACAACTCTCTTCTTGTCAATGCATGGGTATGATTTATGCTTGCAGTAACAGGGAGAATGGTCAGAATAACCAGTTACACGTGCTAGAGAGCTTATGTTTTCAACTACATGTCAGCTTTACCTCCTTACCTCACCTTACCAACAGGTGAATGTGAATGTGTCTTCTCTCTTCCAGGTTAACTCATTAATGGGACCCCTCAAAAGGAAGTAAAGATGAATTATTGATTCCCTCAGCTTCTTTTTGGTGATGTTGTCTCTGATTGAACCCTATCAAGGCATCTTTCTATTCAAGGCCCTCAATAGAAATCCTAACCTGGAATATAGTGGCATTAGGTGGTAGTTAGGATATAAGTGTGGAAGCCTCATGGAACACAGATCCCCTAGGTACATCTCCTACCACACCTCTCCCAGAAATTAACATAGGCCTCCCACAGCATGCTTTGTTCTACTGCTCTCTAGGTAGCAGGAATTTGTAAATAGCTATTTTCTTATTTCTGATGCTCTTGGAAGGACCAACTCTGATGACTCCCCACACCCTCAAATGATTTTGAGCTTTGGCCAGGCTCCCTACCTGCTGGGAAAAACCTGTGGGCTTATAGGAGTCAGGATTTCTGTCTCTTACTCTTTCTCTTGTTTCTCTGCCCCTGGTCTCAGGCACTCTTTCTTGTCCTCCCTTTTGGACACCCTCCTCTGTCCCCTGCCATGTTGTCCATAGTGGGTATTTCTCTTACTTCTTGACTTTGAGCTCTCTTAAGGAAACCCCTCTTTATGTTCTAAGATTTGTTTCTTTTTATTTGTATGTGAATGGGTGTTTTTACTGAATGTATGGCTATGTACTATTTGTGGGCAATCTTGGATTACATAATTAGAGATGTAAATTCCAATGGGACTCACATTTCCAAAATAGTTGATTTTTAAAATTGTATCTGTGTAGGAAAAAAGAGGGTGAGAGAGTGCTCTGTGGCTCCTGTTAGTGCTCTGTGGCTCCTGTTAGTGCCCTGTGGTTCGTGTTAGTGCCCTGTGGTTCCTGTCAGTGCCCTGTGGTTCCTATTAGTGCCCTATGGTTCCTGTTAGTGCTCTGTGGTTCTAGTCAGTGCCCTGTGGTTCCTGTTAGTGGGGCAGTAATGCAATCCATGAGGTTTCCACCCTCATATCCTAATTACCTCTGAATGTCACTACATTCCAGGTTAGAATTTCAACATGTTAATTTTGGAAGAACACAGATCTTTTGTAAACAATAACAACTATTTCCATGAATGAAAAAAAGACTGAGAGTTGTTCTCTACATAAGGATTCAGTTCTCCTCTTTATCATAAAAACAGCTTTTTTTTTTTTTTAACCTTTAGTGTTATGAGGAAACTCTCTCATCTGCCTATAAATGCACTCTCTCATATTGTCTAGCTTCCATGATCATGCTTAAGATTTACACAGTTTAGGAAGTTTTATAGGTCATTCAAGGAACTGCACAAATTCCTGTTTCTTATGAGCCCTGACATTTATGTATTTAAAGGAATAGTCAAGCTCCTTATTTCAGGATAGAACTTGACATTAATCCTCTGACTTCCAGTCTTTGTAGGATCTTGCTGCCACCAACTTCCAACGTTTGCCTAAACTTTGGTGTGCCCTGGATACTAAGGTCTTTCCCAATTCTTTGGAATCTTTAGGAATCCCACATTTTATACCTTTTTTCTTGCTAGGGTACACTTAGCATATTCCCTAACTTCCTAAGCCTTAACTTGGTCTTTAAGTCCCCCAAATGAAGTTGGATCCTTCATTCCTTACTCTCTTCACATCTTGAACTTTCTCTGGGAATAGTTAACACATTTATAATTTTATGATTTTTAAATATATTCTTATATCTTAAATATTACTTTTGTTCTTTTTAAGATCTCCTTCCTTTTTCTAGTTTATTTGAGAAAGGAGCACATGGCTCCTATAATTTTTAATTCACTCAGGTGCCAACAGCTTGACCACATCACAACTTCTCTTTTGTATTTTTGACAATGACTTGAATATGACTTACTTTGCCTCCCATTTGGATCTGTCTTCTTTGTTGCTATTGGTCTCAACAAGGTTATATGAGGGAGGCCACAATTTCCTTTGCCTGCCTTTAACTTCATTATCCATCATCCTAGAAACAAAAGGCTGGCTGTGTGTGAAGTATCCTATTAGTTAAAGATTATCAAAGACATTTTATCCCAAGAGAGAAACATCTGACCACTAGAGTTTAAAGGAAAGGATTTTACCTTAGGTTCTCTTTTAATTCCTAACCTGTTTCCCTGTATCATAGCTGCCTTCCTTTAGACCTTGAATAATAAAGTATGTTTTGTTTTTTTTAGTGTATTTGGAGTAAATTCAATTCCTGGTTCAGTTCAATTCCTAATTCAGACGTGCTGGTTTTACCTAATGACTCATACTGGTTAGTTTTTGTCCCAGTGTGACACAGACTAGAGTCAATTGCAAAGATGGAGTCTCAGCTGAGAAATTGCCTTCAGTAGATTGGTCTGGGATCATGTCTGTAGGGGAAATTGTATTTATATTAAGGATTAATTTGGAAATGCCTAGTTCAATGTAGGTGGTGCTATCCATGAGCTCAGTGCTCCTGGGTTGTATAAAAGAGTGAACTGAATGCGTCAAGAACAAGCTACTGAACAGCTTTCTTTCATGGCTCCTGTCTCTGCTCCTCCTTGAGTTTCTGTTTTGGCTTGTCTCAGTGATGGACTATAGTTGGGTAGGGTAGGCCAAATAAACACTTTCTCCTCAAGTTGCTTTGGTCACTGTTTTATCTCAGCAACAGAAACCAAACTATAATATAATTCTGTGTCTCTCTATAATGTTTAGCCAAGCAATAAAACTGAACACATTCTTTTTAAATCATATATATATATATATATATATATATATATATATATATATATATCTTGAAAATTATTTTTTCATGTAATATATTCTGGTCAGGGTTTTCCATCTCCCTAGTTCCTTCTAGATTCTTCCCACCTCTCTATCCATCCAACTCTGTGCTTGCTTGCTCTCTCTCTCTCTCTCTCTCTCTCTCTCTCTCTCTCTCTCTCTCTCACACACACACACACACACACACACACACACACACACACACACCAGCCAGAACAAAAACCAATTTCTTAAACTCTGGGTTTTATCTAAAATAAACAGGCATTCTATGTGACATATTAGAGGGGACTTACTTTGAGATAGTCAGCCTTGGTAGACTTTTCATTGTTTGTGGTTTTAAGACATATTTTATCTTTTGTTGATAAAATATATTCATTTATTCTTTGATAATTTCATAATATAAACAATGGGTGATGCTCATGTGCTCCCATGTCTGATACTGTAAAATCTCCTGGTAGAAATTGTTTAAGTGCTTATCAACATAAAGGCCATGTTTAGAGGAAAATAATTGTTACAGGTAAAGCTGAAATCCATAGTAAAGAATATAAACTTAGAGTTAATCCAGCCTAACTTGTGCCAACTGGCATCTCAGTAAATATGAACATTCTTGTAAGTAGATGGCATTTTCTTTTATTTATTCTTCTTCTCTTAGATGAAGCTCAGGAGCTTATCAATATAAGGTGGGCCTACACTACCATATACTATTTAGGAAAAGCAAACAACTCTGGGAAGCATTGAAGTGACTTTGTACTAATTTAAATTCCTTGGATTGAGTATCTTCTCATTTATATCTCTGCAATAGGATTTGAGAAAATGTAAACATTTTGTCCCCTATCTAACATTCAGGAGCCTGGGAGGGAGATTCCTATTTCATTTGAATGTAGGATAAAACTGCTTAGTATGTGTCTCCTGTAGCAAAATTTAACATCCCTAAAGGCAAAAATGGCATCTGCTCACATCTTATTCACGGTTTAGCACTTGGGGCTGGCACAGTACCATGAATAAACTAATTTCTTATTAAGTATGTATAAGATGGAGTAGATAAATAAAAAGGTTAGACCTCGACGGGATATAAGAGATATTACTAACTGTGAATACAAACACAAGAGAGGTTAAATTGATCAACATCACATAGGAGATGTAAAGATGGCTCAGTCCTTAAGAATACTGGTTGTTCTTTCAGGGGACCTGGGTTCAGTTCTCAACATCCATGTTGTGGCTCACAACTGTTTGTAACTCTGGTTCCATGGAATCCAATGTCTTCTTCGGACCTCCTCAGGCATCAGGCACACAACTATTGCACAAATATACATGGAAGCAAGATACTTATACTCATAAAGTAAAAAGGAAAAAAATCTTTAAAGAAATTTCACACGGGGAAATGGAAGCCTTGAAAGTGGATGGTGCATGTCTAATAATACACCACTATACTTTGCCCAAGATATGATTTAATCCATGAGCACAGGTGTGGTACATGACACTTTTTTGCCCCCAGTAAAAATCTTAAGAAACCACTCTGAGATCCATCCTTGAAAGATCACAGGGAGATTTCAATCCCAGGCATCCAAAAGCAAGCAGAATATCAAAGTAGTGACAGAGTATCAGGCAGAGTATCAAAGCACAGGAAATAAAATTAAGCCAGTTAGCACCAGCTTGGGAAAAAGGAGAGTGAATTCTCATGAGGCAAGGAGAAAATCTAGACACTATGATTGGCGTGTAGACAAGAGAGGACAGAGGTGCTGAAAGGTGGATGTGCTTACTGAAGCTAAGAGATAGCAGAAAATCAGTGTGCAGCAGCAAGGTGAGCCGTCAGCGTGAGCTACACACATAGTAGGCTTGGTAGGGTCAAGGCAATGTGTTTGGGTTTGATTCCATGGGCAATGGAATGTCTTGGAAGAACACAGAGAAGCAAGAATCGTTATCTGATTTACATATAAAATTTTTCTGGTAACGGTGGGTGAGTTAGCTATCAGGGGAAGGAACAGAAGCAAAAAAGGTCATTACAAGGTGATGGCACTGAATTGTCTACATTCTGGAGGTGGTGTGACCTGGGAGAATGGAGCTGATAAATGAGGTAGATTAAAGTCTCATGCAATAGCCAATGTTATCCATAGCATCAGACAATTTATACTCTGAGGGTTAAAAGGAGTCACATGAGTACAGGGTACAATCAGAAAGGCAAGCTGCACATGTTCAGCAAAAACATGCTTTTTCATAGAGCCATATAGACAAATAAAAATAACCAGCTGTAATGAATAATCTGATGTAAACACACTCCTGCCCACTAAACCTATGAGGAGCACAAAAAGCACCTTCCGAGAAGAAACACATTCTAAGAACAATTCTGTGTTTTGAAGAAACTGAGATCACAAGACTCTTGTCTTGGTTTCTTAAAAGCAATTAAAATTCTCTTCTCAGGATTCCATTCTTGGATCATGTTCTGACACTTAACAAGTTGGGTCCCTGTGGTTGGGCATTGATTAAAGGGGTCTGTCTCCACCTATGTGAGTCTCACTCTCTGCTCTTCGAGCCCATGCTCCTTTTAAGAACCAGCTTTTAGTTGTGATTGTATATCAGTATCTCTTCTGACTTCATATCACAGGTCCGACTCTTGATCTTTGAATCTAACATAGAATCCAGGGCAAGGTTTTGATCACAACAAGCACTTAGCTAAGTTTCATTTGAATGCAAAATAGTTATTTTTAATAGAGATCCTACTGTAAATAAGCAAATTTCATAGTGAATTCAGAGGGACTGACTTTTCAGCATTTGCATGAATTTTACCTACATGTTGCCATCAGGACTTGGTTTCCTTCATTTCTTTATTAGCTACTTGATAGTAAATTACCATATTTTATTTATTTGAGCTTGAATTTTATACCTCTGTGCACATAGTGAGCATTCAATAAATAACTATTGAGTAACTGAGACCTAGAGAAACAGGTTCCAATGTATGTATGTTGGATTGCTTAATGGTGAGTAGCTTTCTTTCTTTGTATCCCCATAATTTATTTTTTCACATTGCATTCCAAACACAGGCCCCCCTCTCTTCTTCTACTCCCACTCTTGCAAATCCTCCCCCTCATTATCCCTTCCCTTCTCCTCAGAGAAGGGGAAGCTTAGCATTGGGTACCACTCTATACAGGGACATTGAGTCCCAGCAGGAGTAAGCACCTCCTCTCCCACTGAGACCCAAACCAGGCAGTCTAGGTAGGAGTGGGGAATCTAATGGTAGGCAACAGAGTCAGATAAAGCCCCTACTTCAATTGTAAGGGGACCCATATGAATACCAAACTACACATTTGCTATAAATGGGGTGGTGGGTAGTTTATCAGCTCTTGATTTGATGGGATAGGGGGTTCCTGGGTGGTGGTGGGGAATGAGGTGAGGGGATAAAATCTGAAATGTATTTAAAAAAATTTAAAAAAATTTTTAAAAATGAGTCAAGAAATGTGTAGGAAGAGACTATTGACTCTTAATAAATGAAAATTTTCAACTAAAAAAAATTTGGTAAGTGGTATCTATTTAGAAAATCATCCATTTCATTTAGATGTTCCAATTTTGTGGAATATAGGTTTTAGAAATAAGATCCAATGATTCTTTAAATTTCCTCAGTGTCTGTTGTTATGTACCCCTTTTCATTTCTGATTTTTTTGTTTAAAATTTGGGTACTGTCTTTCTGTCTTTTAGTTAGTTTGGCTAAGGGTTTGACTATCTTGTTGATTTTCATCAAAGAGACAGCTCTTGGTTTCCTTGATTCTCTGTATTGTTTTCTTTGTTTCTAATTGATTGATTTGAGCCCCAAGTTTGATTATTTCCTTCCTTACATTCCTCCTCAGTGAGTTTACTTCTTTTTTTCCCTAGAGCTTTCAGGTGTACTTTAAATTGCTGGTATGAGAAATTTCTAATTTCTTTATGGAGGCACTTAGTGCTCTGAACTTTCCTTCTAGCACCGCTTTCATTGTGTTCCATAAATTTCCGGGTGTTGTGCCTTTATTTTCACTGAATTCTACAAAGTATTAAACTTTTTTCTTTCTTCTTTGATCCAGTGGTCATCGAGTAGAGACTTGTTCAGTTTCCATGAGTGTAGAAGCTTTCTACTGTTTCTGTTGTTGAAGTTCTGTTTTAATCCAGGGTGATCTGATAAGATGCAAGGGGTTGTTTCTACCTTCTTGAATCTGTTAAGACTTGCTTTTATTGATCATATGGTCAGTTTTGGAGAAGGTTCCATGAGTTTCTGAGAAGGTATAAACTTTTGTGTTTGAGTGAAATGTTCTGTAGATATCTGTTCATTTTATTCATTTCCTCTGTTAGTTTCATTATTTTTTGTTTAGTTTCTGTCTTGATGACCTATCCATTGGTGAGAGTGTGGTATCTACGTCTTCCACTATTAATGTGTGGGATTCAATGTGTGGTTTAAGCTTTAGCAATGTTTCTTTTACAGATTTGGGAGCCCTTTTGTTTGGGGTATATATATATATATATATATATATATATATATATATATATTTGAGATGTCATCTTGGTAAATTTTTTCTTTGATAAGTATAAATTGTCCTTCTTGATTAATTTTAGTTGAAGCTGTATTTTATTAGATATTAGTATGACTACTACAGCTTGCTTCTTGGGTCTGTTTGTTTGGAAACCTTTTATAGCCCTTTACTCTGAGGTAATATCTATCTTTGTTGCTCAAGTGTGTTTCTTGTGTGCAACAGAATGATGGATCTTGTTCTTTGCATCCTTTCTTTTAGCCTGTGTCTTTTTATTGGAGAAATTGAGTCCATTGATGTTGAGAGATTAGATATTAGTGACTGTTAATTCCTGTTACTTTAATGTTGGTGGTGTGTATGTGTGTGTGTGTGTTTGTGTGTATGCATGTGTGTATGCATGTCTGTGTATTTGTATGTGCTTCTTTTAACTTGTTTTCACTTGTATGAAATAATTTATTTTCTGTATTTTTCTGTGTATAGTTAACCTCCTTGATTGGAGTTTTCCTTCAGATATTTTCTATAGGGCTGGATTTGATTTTATTTTGTAATATCTTGTTTTCTCATCTATGGTGATTAAGAGTTATGCTGGGCATAGCAGTCTAGGTTGGCATTTGTGGTTTCTCAGAGGCTGTAAGAGATCTTTACAGGCCATTATAGTTTTTAGAGTCTCCATTGAGAAGTCCAATTCAATTCTGATAGGTCTGCCTTTGTATGCTACTTGACCTTTTTCTCTTGCAGCTTTTAGTATTTGTTCCTTGTTCTGTAGATTTTGTTTTTTGATTATTATGTGGCAGAAGGATTTTTTTTCTGGTCCAATCTAATTGGTTTTCTGTAAGTTCCTTGTATATTTATAGGTATCTCTTTAGGCTAGGGAAATTTTCTATGATTTTGTTGAAAATATTTTTTGGTTCTTGAATCTGGGATTCTTCACCTTGTATTAGTATTATTCTTAGGTTAAGTCTTTTCATAGTATCACAGATTTCCTGAATGTTTTGTGTCATGACTATTTTAGCATTACCATTTTCTTCAACTGATGTATCAATTTATTCTATCGTATCTTTTACTCCTGAGATTCTTTCATTTCTTTTATTATGTTGGTGATGCTTGTGTCCGTTGTTCCTGTTCTCTTCCCTAGGTTTTCCATCCCCAGGATTCTCTCAGACTGTGTTTTCTTTATTACTTCTACTTTTATTCTCAGGTCTTGATCAGTTTTACTTAATTTCCTTACCTGTTTAAGTGTATTTTTCTGTATTTTTTAAAGGGTTTATTAGTTTACTCTTTAAGGGCATCTACTTTTTTGATTGTATTTTCCTGTTTCTTTGTAGGATATATTCATTTCCTCTTTAAAGGCATCAATCATGTTTATAAGGTTGGATTGAAGGTCATTTTCTTGTGCTTCAGTTGTATTAGAATATCCAGGGCTTTCTATAGTGAGATATTTTTGCTCTGAAGGTATCATGTTGCCCTGGTTCCTGTTGTTTGTGTTCTTACATGGGCCTTTTAACATCTGGTTGTCCCTAGATGTTTCCTATATAGCAGGTATCAGGAAGGCAGCCCTAATCTGGATGTTCTCTATATGGATTGGGCCTCCTATGGGCATCCATGGACAGACTGGTTGCCCTTGGTGCAGCAAGCCTGGATGTTCCTTGTTCACTGGGTCTGATGGAGGCTAGCAGTGAGTGACCAGACAATGGAGTTTCCAGGAGGGCCCACAGCTGGCTCAGGGCAGCTGGATGTGCCCTGGATGATGGGTAGGAAAATGGGGAATAAGGTCTCTAACCCAGTCATTCCTTGTTTAGTGGACCTGGATGTTCCTTGTTCAGCAGACCTGATGGAAGTTGGCAAAGCAGTGGCCAGATTGTGAATAAATAGCTTCTTGATGACTAAAATATAAGATATCCAGGAAGCAATAACATCTCTTTGGCTATTTAGTCAAGTTCTTAACTTTCTCCCTGATTCTGATTAAAAGAGTAATAGTGACTGGGTGGTGGGCATTGAAACTCTGAGGATGGCTTTGTACCTCAAGGTAAGAACAAGGCTGTTCTACCCTTGGCTTCCTCTGTGCCATCAACCTTATAGGAAGGACTAGAGGAGATTAAGAATGCTTACAGAATGAGACTGAAGGATTAAAAATGGTAACACTCAGTTTTGCCTGTAGAGTTGAAGAAGTTGTTCTATGTACTTCATGCATAAACTCTGTTGATCCTCACATCAAATTTTCTAAAGATGTTGGTATTTTCATCCTTTTTTTTGTGTGTCAGGGAGGGAGCTGAGTCTAAGAGATCACCAACTAATATAGCCTATGCAATGTCAAGAGGAGTCTAAAAAGATTTTCAAGCTGTCTTATCCAGAGCTGCTTATACCAATGTAGAGGTAGGAAGACAATATATTACAGATTCCAGAAGAATATCTGAAAATCTATTTCCTCTGCCCAAATCTCTCCCCTGAACAAAGTCAGTCACTGAACGCTGAAGTCATGCTACAGTTTTACAGGGATAAGAAAATGCTTCTGGTAGCAGAATTTCTATTCTACTCCATAAATTATACAGGTCTTGTCTGAGGCAGCCTGTTTAAACATGTTGACTTACCCTTCTTGTAAAATGTTTATAGATATGATTTGCTACAGGGAACTATTTTAAAGACTCTAGGCACTGTCAGAGACTATTAGAGTAGCTAACTATAAATTGGTTAGTAGAGGGGAATGGTTTAGAGCCTTCAAGGGTCAGGATGTAATCACCACCACCAACTATAGGACAGGTAAGATGTAAGATAGGAAGAAGAAATTAAAAAAAGCCAAATATTTGAATAGCAAATTGATAGGTTTCAAGACACCTCTATGGCAGCCCAAGAAAAGCTGCCTTGGGATAGAGAAAGCATGTATTATAGCTGAAGTAGGCCAAAGGCAAACAGACTGTTGTCTTAAAAAAATTAAAAAAGACTAACTCAAATAACAGTGCAGAAAGGCAAATATGCAGACGAGGAAGAAATACACTGGGTGATGTTGGGATTCCTGTTCTCCTAAAGCTGCTAAGTCACAGATTTAACCCATAAAGGGGCATTGGGACTCCAACTTCCATGTACCCTAGGATTATAGTAAGGAAGCCTTCCAAGTGTTGAGTGGCAAAACTCCTAGACAGAAATTGTTCAATTTTCAGCATAATTTTAAGGGAGATAAGCCCACTGATTAAGGATATAATGTGTTATTTTTTAATTAGCATTAAATTTTGTCTAGATGTTAAGGTAGGGAAACAGGCATTTCTTGAGCATGAACACCCATTGCTTTGATGTTATTAACTGCTTTTGAATGTTAGAAGAATAGCATTTAGAAATGTAAAAAAGAAAGAATGAACAAAAGGAATATAAAATTGGTTGAAATCATAGCCAGACATGTAGAACAATGTATCTCAATAATTAGTATTATATCAACAAGTAGTATCTTAGAACAATACTACACTGTCGGGGGCCGACTTTTAGCAGAAAGCGGCTATCAGCTTTGCAGCCATCTTGAGCCATATACCCTGACATGAGACTTGGATTACAATAGCCTACAACAGCTGAGAACACTCTGATAATCTTGGTTTAGATACCTTGAGATTAAAGGTGCATGAGATTAAAGGTGTGTGAGATTAAAGGTGTGTGATTTAATAGTATACTTAGAAGTATAGAGATCAGAGTTAGAGACAAGACCTAAGGGCATGATTAAAGGTGTAACTTAGAGGCGTGGCTTAGAAGTGAGACATATAAAAGGCAGAGACAGAACAGATCAGGATTGAGACGATAGAAGACATTAGTCAGACTATAGAAGACAGAACCAGAGATCAGAGACTATAGAGGGATCATCAGAGACGAATCTCAGACATTTAGGGAGACACAGCAGAGAGAAGACATTAGGGAGACATCAGACGAGAGAGAGAGATTCATACACATCAGACATTAGGTAGAATCTGCTGTCACCCTCGCTCTTGCTGAACCCCCCGACCTAAAGACCGGAGCGGCAGCTTGGGCCGGGATACAGTGGCCGCCCAAACGTGGGTTGGCCCGGGCCTCAACATTTTGCTCAGGCCGAGACATTTTTTGGCAACCCCAACGTGGGACTAGTGCGGTCCTCAACACTACACAATTCTCTTCTGTAACAGACTGAAGAGCAGCCTGTTCAAGCTCAGATTACCAAGAGGGTTTTCTCACAAAAGCGTTATCTCTCAGCTCAGCAATAGAAAAGCAGGAGCTATTTCTGCTACTATGAATGACAGACACTGACATACTCCAGTGAACTGATATCATAATATCAAAATAAAATGTTAATGACAATTTAGTTTCTTGTGGTCACTTTGGAAAGAAAAATCCAGTTGTTAATTGGAAATTCTCCAAAATCCCTGCAGTCAGTTCATGATTGGCTTTTGAGACTGACTTAAACCACTTTGTCTTGAAAGGAATGTAGCCAATGTCTTCTGTCTCCCCCTTATTTTCTCCTCATGTCCCATGTACTTTTGACTATTGCTTTGTGATGCTTAAATTTGATTGTCAACTTGATGAGATTTGCAACTATGATGGAACCAATCTTTTGAACATAATTGTGAGAAAATTTCTAGATTGGGTTGAGTTTGGAAAATTCATCTTATGTGGATGACATTATTCTATAGGTTGGGGTCCTGGACTGCTTCCTCATTATGGACTCAAATTTGACTAGCTGTCTCAAACTCTTGATGCCATGCTTTCCTTCCCTTTTTCTTCCCTCCCTTTTTTCTCCCCTCTAACCCACACTCACTCTCTACCTTCCTCTCTCCATTGTCAGATAATTTGTCAAAGAAGGGGGAAAGTACAGAGTCTCTGTGTGTGCACATGTGTAGGCATGTGTATTTTAGGGGTATATTTAGAATATATGTAAGAAAGTAGTATTTGTGTTCTTTCCCTAAGAATTATTGCTCCTTTATCTATGTTTGGCTCTGAAACTGACTTAAAGATACTAGGTTTTTTTTTGTTTTTGTTTTTTGTTTTTTGGCTGGATATAGATGGCTCAGTGGTTAAGAGCTCTTGATGTTCTCACAAAGGATCTGATTTCAGCTCAGTAATGTCTATGATTATTCTAGCTTCAAGCAATCCAGTGCCCTGTTATGTCTTCTTCAGGAAACCCACACATGGCATATAGTCACACAAGCCAAAACACACATAACTAGATAAATAAATAAATAAATAAATACATCAAGCTTATGCATACTGACTTTTTTTCATACAACAACCTTTGTTTTTAGGGTGTTCTGAAAAGGCCCTCCTTTTGTGCAATTATTTGGAAAAATGGCCTCATTGAGAAGTCTTTTCTCATCCCATTCCACATGAAGCAGCTTCCCACACCACAATCTTAACTCCATAGAGAATATTTAGTTCCTTTTCTTTGCTGTGGGTTATACTAATTTCTATAGAATGCCCTTGAAGAAAGGTCTAGGTGGTTTACACTCTCATATCAGTCCTGCATAGCAGACTGTACCTATAATTTACTACTCAGGATATTGGAAATGCCTTTCTAGAAGATAATGGAAGGAAAATAATTTGATGGCTCTAGTTAGTATAATAATTGCATCCCCCCATTACCAGGTTAGTGATTAAGAATTGGTATTAAGGTTGGAGGAATCCCCTAATGAAAATTCCCATATTACAGCTGCTGAGACTCAATTTCTGAAGATGTTACTAAAGAGAGAGTTCTTCATGAAATTACTTGTACCCAATATTTCTATAACTCATCTTCTTAATCTTATTAATTTTATCCTTTCTTATTCCCCATGGGACTAAGAAGTTACTTTTGGAAAGACAAAGCAAAGCCTATCTGTTATCCTGCATATCACAATGGCTGTAAATCTTTCTATACTTGTGATAATTTGGGGACTGGGATCGAGGTTGAAGGGCCAGTGTTTTTCATGAAATCATATGAACTTTGCCCTCAGAATATTAGGGGAGCAAGTCCCTAAATCAAATAGAAGCTTTAATTTTTTCTACCCCTGCCTCATCATTTTGTCTGCCTTTATAATCTCTGTCAGTCATAGCCCACAACATCAACAGGACTCACACCTGACAAAGGTTACTGTTTATTTGGCTGGCAACTAATCATTTAAAAACTCTTGAAGTTTACGAATGCTTAAGTTTTATTAGAAGCCTAAACTTAAGCAATATTTTAGGGTGTTTACTTCCTGGATACAGGTCCCTCTGTTTTGTAGGCACTTTAAAATCCATCTCTAAATGAAGCATGTTTGTATATGGGAAATCTGAATACACATAATGACCACATGGTTTTAGCATTCTTATAGTGTTTTGATTTTCAAAGACATAATTGGATGATATTTAGTGACAATATAATAAGGGAAAGAAGGGAAAGACATCATTTGAAATTGGTGCTAGAGTTCCCGTCATATATTTTTGGGAATTTTTGTGTCTTTGGCAATGATCTATGGAAAAATAGCTCTACTAGGTCTCAAAATCCATCATCTCTGAAACTCCAGTTGCTCCTGGAAATTCCAGTTGCTTCTGGAAACACTAACCTCCCATTTGCACGTGGCTGCTCTTGTAAACCTCAGCTTAAAGAGCCTCATGAAGATTCTGCTTCTGCTAACCTATGCATAGCCTTCCTAGTTTAGGAAGGAGACTGTCTTGAATTTTTGGAGACAAAGACTTAGCAGCAAGTGATTTTTTTTCCTTAAATCTCTGTAATGAGGGTCTGTTAAACAAGTAGGAGAAGCAAGATGGGGATGGGAAGAAACCAAGCAAAGGGGCACAGATTTAGGCAATATGCAGTCACTTCAGCTTAATTCTGAAGACAAGCTCTAGAGTATAAACCAAGACAGGAGCTTTTTCTGGTCTGATACAAGGAGCTGGGCCTTCATGCTTCCACTCCATTCGACATGGGCATAGCTGTTTGTTGGGGATGTGAAGTCTCAGGCTCCCCTGGCCTTTCAAAAGGCTTCAAAGCTCAAGTGCTTAGCTTAGAAGACAGTATAGGTACCAAGTCTTATTAGCCAAAGTGTAAAGAAGCTGGAGGTTGGATAATCATAAATGCTAAAGAAATCCCAGAATACCCAGGTGGTTCACTGACAATGTCTGCTGCTGGAGCTATCTGTCTATCTAATTGTCTACTTTCTTTCCCTAAGGATATCTGGACAGATGCTATTTTAAGTTATATTTGTCTTCCTGAATTTGTTACAACGTGTTCTCTGCAATCTTCTAATTGTCTTAAACAGATGCATTTTCCCAAAGTGCTCTAGAATGTACCTCTCTGTCTCCTAATGTGCAGTCTCATTCTTAAAACACCCCCCCCCCCCCCCGGCTAACCTCCTATTGTTTACTATTGTTCTTATAAGGAGAACTTATATCCCTAAAGGTCCTGCCTGGTTTCCCTAAAGTCTTTTCAATGGCTGCCATGATTTTTCTCAGAATCAGCGGTGGTGTATTGTCTCTTAGATCATACTCCATGGTGAGTTTTGTATTGCTTCACTTCTCCCATTCCTGAATAACCACTGATTCTATAAATGACCTACTAATAGAGCTGAAGATGTCTGATACCTCTTTGTAATTTTTCCCAGATTGGCTAGTAGGTGCTTCTCAAACTTTGTTGAACACAGTCTTAAAAATAAACAATACTAGGTTTTGCCACCAGAGATTTTGATGTGACTGTTTTGGGCACTAGATCATATAACAGTGTCCCAGGTGAGTATATCACAACAGGTTCAGCTCTACTGTCCTAACTTTTTTCTTTTGGTACATTTATTCTCACTCTGCCAATAAATTGTCCTCATTTTCAATAATTCAGTGGACATATTTATCAAGTATTCTTAACTGTATCATATACCTCCTTATAGTAAGTATATTGTGATGATTCTTTTACTATCTTGACACGAATTTCATAGATTTATGCCAACACATACAACATAAAAAATCAATGTTATTACCTATTACATGAGAAAAAATGTCTAATAATATGTAATTTAATTTATGACCATTCAAGCACCACTCTAGTAGAGGACATAAACAAATAGTATTTTGCTTACAATAAATATGAAATTACACACTGAAAATTGTAATGGAAAATTAAGTATTATGCTGTCAGTTACATGACTTTTGAACTGACAAACCATTTGGTAAATTTCTAAATAAACCCATACAACTTTGTTCTGATCACATTGTGTTTGTATTGATAGAAAATACAATATATATTAAAATACCATAAAAGCATAATATGCTTAAAACTCATTAAAGAGCTGGTTATTTTATGTTTCCCCCAACTTATGTAAATAGTTTGACCCAGCATTTCAAGATCAAGAAGAGAAAACTCTTTAGTAATTGATAATTTTCCTGGAAAATATGGAAGTCTTAGGTGATAGTGGTCTGTAGTCCTGAGCAGATAAGAGAATAGAGAATTGCATTAGCTACTTTTGTGTTACTGTGATGAGAATCAGCGACACATATAGCTTTAAAAGGGAAGAATTTATTTGGGCCTTTCAAAGGGCATAGTCCATGGCCACTTGCTCTTCCCCACCCCTGTCTACTTGGACAGATCTTTGCTTCCTGTTTTATTCCCTCCAGGATCCCAGGCCATGAGGATGGGGATGTTCACCTTCAGCCTATTTTCTCCCTCCTAGGATGATCCTGTGTGGACGTTCCCTCACAGATACACCTGAAGGTGTGCCTTACTAACTGCCTGGTGATTATAAATGTAGTCGGGTTGACAATGATGATGAATCGTAACAGACGGGATGTGGGTGAGAGTACCTGACTCACCACAGCTTGCCTAAGACAATTGAATTTTATCACACAGAGTCCCACACTGTGAAAAACTTTCTAGTATTGGGAAAATTAGAACAATTTATCATTCCACAGTAGATTGTAAAAGAGCATATTATTCTCAAACCTCTGGATGTTAAGGTGGCTCTAGAACTCACTGTTGGCCCCAGGTGTCTTGTTGGGAGCCGACTTTTAGCAGAAAGCGGCTAGATTATCTTTGCAGCCATCTGGAACCATATACCCTGATAAGAGATTTGGTTTTCAATAGCCTACAACAGCTGAAGCACACTCTGATATCCCACATATTTTGTGTTGCTGTTTACTGCCCCCAGCTGCAAGGCTCATGTGGTAGCTACGCCTGCAAGGCATGCAGTTCACGTGCTGTCCACGTGCTATCCAGGCCATATATGCCTGTAAGGCGCACGTGGTATCCAAGCCTGCAAGGCGCATGGTGCACGATGCATGTGCTATCCATACTAGCCATGCCTGTAAGGCTTATGTCATATCAACACCTGCAAGGCACGTGGTATCCACGTGGCTACAAGGCACGTGGCAAAAGCGTATAAATACCTCAGAATTCCCTTCAATAAAGGAGACTTGATAAAGGAGACTTGAGACTAGAGACTTGAGACTTGAATCACACCCTGTCTTGTCTCCATTCTTTGAGTCACCTGCCCCAAGAGCCCCACTCTCTCTCTTGACCAGAGCACTTAGCCCCCAAAGCGTTGAGGCAGAGTAAAGGCCACAACAGTGTCTTACTCATTTATATCTTAATTTAATGGGATATTTAAATATTATATATACAAAATTGGGAGCTATATTTTATGAATCCTTGTATTTTTCAGACATTTTCATATAATATATGTTAAACATACCCAAAGCAGTAACTTGATTTTGTTTGACCAATCAGCCCCTTTCCTATATACTCTCCTTTCAGAAAATGATCTACTCACTTATTTGCATAAAATAAAAATGTAAGCTTCCTATGCATACAGGGGCAACACTAATTGGACTGATGGGTTATAAAAAAAAATGGAGGGGTCTTCCCATTATTCTGTTTTCTTCAGATTCTGGGATCATGTTCCAGATTCTTAACATGCCAGATGCAACCACTGCTTTCACCTTTTCTAAGGTACTTGGTTGCTTTGTAATTTTTCGAAGAGGAAGGAAGACAAGAACAAACATCTACTCTCTCTAGATGGGGCAGAGACAGGCCAAAGAAGCAATTCCACCCAAGTCTCTCTTGGGGGAATGAACAAGCTCTTCAGGGTTGCTTACAGGGTTATTTATGGAGGTGTGGATACGTCTCAGCCACCTGATCACCAGGAAGCCGCACTTCAACATGGGTGATAATTCAAGACTCAGAAAAACATCAGGAAGCTGCTTGTTCATTTTACTGGAAGTGCTAGAGTTTTCTTCCCCTTGACACTTGTTTACTGCTTGTATAATCATGGTGAGAGGCCTGGTGAGAGTGCCATTGGCTTTTCCTCTTCTTTCTCTTTCTCCTCTTCCTCATCCTCCTTTTTCATCTCTTTCTTCCTTCCTTCCTTCCTTCCTTCCTTCCTTCCTTCCTTCCTTCTTTCCTTCCTTTTTCCTCCTCACCCCTCCTCCTCCCCTTCCAATCCTCCTCTTCCTCCTCCTCTTCCTCCTTTTCTTTAATATCATCACTAGCATCCCTAGTTTTAGTTTAGAGGTGAACACACAGAAAACATTCTTTTAGAGTAACTTCTGTCTCATTTTCCCTATTCTTTCGCCTGCCAATAGTCTGTTTCCTACATAAAAACTTAAAAGATATTTTCAGTATTTGGCTCAGATTCAACTCTTCAGAATCTGCCTCTCAAACTCAGAATGAAGTCCACTTCATTCATGTCTTTGTTCAAAAGTTGCCTTCTAAGACATGCCTCACTCTGCCTGATTGCACATAATTACACTGTCAAATTTAGTTACTGTATATCATACCAACTACCCTCTATCATTTTTTTTCCTGATGATGGAGTATATATTTGTGCATTATCTTTCTCCTCTCACATGTGACAGGAATCTTGTCTGTCTTGTTCACCACTGCATGGGTAGGTCTCAAAATTACACTTTCACCTTTTACATGTTCAACAAATATTTGTTGAATTAATGAGGAAGTACTATTTTTAAGATTATAAGTATAATTTCTGGAACAGATTGCATTTCCTTCTTTCTGGATGATGTTATAAAATATGCATGGATGAAATTCTGGCTACTTGTTAACAGAGATGCAGAACTGCAAAACATGGCTTTCTGACATAAACTTCATTTGGTGGTGGTGACTTTTGTTGTTGTTATTGTTGTTTCATTTTTGTTTTTTGTTTTTTCTCTAGCTTTCCTACCTTTGCTTTTTATTTACAGCAATTTTTCTATTTTTTGTTTAGTTTATATATACACTTTCAGTCAATCTTAAGATTAAGCATACCCTACACAGAGAGACCCTATCTTAACCTCTGCCCCGCCACCCCCAGTGGAGATAAGGCATATAAAAAATTAGGTAATACCTATTGAGATTACCTTGACACTCCATGAAGTCATATGGATATGATAAATACTACTAGAACCAACAGTCACTTCTAGTCTCATATTGTGAACATACCCAAGGGATCAATATTCCTCCACTCTCAATCAAGTATCTGTTACATTTCACTCCTTAGTTTTACTTAGGCAAATGCTTAAGGCCATTGGGTTGGAGTTGGAGGTATAATTTAGGCACAGTGATTTTCTAGTGTGTGCAAGGCCCAGTGTTTGATTGCTGGCACTATCAAGCAACAACAAAATCCCTTTGAGTGCTTCTAAACTGAAACTAAATTCAGATACCCAATCTAGTTTTTGAATCAGATATGAATGAGCTTGGTGGTTTTGTGCCCAAACTTTGGCCAAGTGGCGTCAAGTATGCACAAATGAACAACTTTCTTACTATGTCCTGTGCAGCTTGGGTCTAGAAACCTGACTAGTGACCAACCCTGAGGAAATTAAGATAGGAGAGTGACACCAAGGAACGAGCGGACACATGGGGTCATGTGTGTGGTGTGCATTCTGATGGAGTGGTACCAAATACTACAGTATCAACCAAGAATCTCAGCACATTTGTCATCCACAGCACAGGAGGGCAGGTTTCCTAGTCTTTGTAAGAAACAACTGGACAGCAGTCTTAGGTTGGAACCATCAGGGAGGAGGAAGCTGAAGTTTCTGCTTTTTGTGTGCATTGCTTAATCATTCAGAAGCACTGGCATTTGGACCAGAAGACTTGGACATCCCGAGTCTGATCCATACATGGAAGGCTTTGCATTTTCCCATGTGTTTGAGGAATTTTAATCCTTGACATGGCTGTGTCTACAGCAACACTAACACTATTTTAGGATTTCATCCACTAAATCATTCAAGTCTTCTCTGGCTCTCTTTACCCACTTTAGCTTGAAGGTAGCATGGAGGTCAGGAATTAGCAGATGCAAAAAAATGGCTCTAACAGGATGTGGATGAAAGCAAGCTCCAAGGGCGAAGCCAATGCTGTGAAATGCAGGCTGATGTCTAAAGACACAATTAGAGCAGTAGTTTTACTGCATTGAAAATAAACTGCAACAAAATCTGTCTTAGTCAATCAAAAGATCATCCATCTTAAAAACAAAGGTTAGTAGCCCAAAATAACAGTAGAAAATCTAGTTATATTTGTGTGAAAACTTATAGTGATTTTATTACTTCCATATACATGATATTACTTTTCCTAGCACACCTGTGAAGAAAGTAGGGTAGATATTATTAATTTTTAGTCTATAATCTAAAAATAGACATTTAAAGGTGTGAGGCAATCTGTCCTGTCTCGCAGGTCGATCAGGCACAGCAGGCTTCTGATACTTTCTTATTTCTCCTTCTGTCATCTCTATATTCCTCCCACAGACCAAAGCATACCCTTACCTTTTTGCCTCCATGTTGAAGTTCATGCTTCAACTCCAATGGACTGCCGATCCTATTCTGCTCAGGCTTTACTGATCACTAAATTCAAAGCACTCTTTCTGTTCTCCAAAACATTCTAGCTTTTGTTTTCTGTGTGTGACTTACTGGGTGTTGACATCATACTTAAAATAGAACCAAAGATGCTCCAGCTTCTAAATCTGTGTTCTGGTCAATTGAAAATATCTTTTTGTTGTTGATGATGATGATGATTCTTTTAAACTCGCTGATTTCTAAGTCTTTCTCTCAATTAGTGAGTTTTTTAAAAAATGTTACAGTTTGTCTTTAAATTGCTTTAGGGAGTACAACAGAATGCTTATAGTAAGTCCGTACATACCCAGTATTCACAGACAGGTAAATATGTAAATGCTAAAGGTCAATTATAAAATAGCTTTTGTGTCATTGCCACATACATGGTATCTGTCTAAACTACACAAATCGTTTTGTCAGTTGATGTTCTTGACAGTCTGCTTTACGTTTATGACACACTCAGCATGTTGCTTTAGGGTGCAACTGCTTTATGTTCACATTCTCAGAGACCCAATACTGATCACATTTTTAAGGTATGCTGATGTTTTATTCCGCACATCCCTATTTCTCTATTGATATGGAAGCCTTCATTTGACAGGGAGGCTATTATTTCTTCTGCATCCACATGTAAATTCTCAGGTTTCCAGTGCCGTGTTAGCGTTTGATCTTTAACATATTCAGAAGTAAGAGATGTCATTATGAGCTCCCTCTTGTCTCTTGAGAATTGTTACAAACTTAGTCTAAGGCTCCCAATTCAAGGCCAGCATGCTTCCTGTAATTGCTGCAAATTCTTGGCAGTCAACCTCGTCAAGCCCCTTGTTCTGTCTGCAGCTACATTTGAGAAAGCTGCCTTGTCATTCATCTGCAGAGCTCGAGCCTTCTTGGTTTTTTTTTCTACTAGCAGTGAGAATTTTATGAATTTTATAGACTTTAATGAAGACTTTGGGGCTCTTTTTAGAAACCCCATTGCACATTACAAAACTCTTTTTGTTTTCAGTCCACATTCTCATCTATTTCACGTCTCTCTTTCTTTCTATCTGTCTTTCTGTTTTTCTCTTTCTGTCTCTCTTTCTTTCCTTCTCTCTCTCCATCTCTCTCTCTCTCTCTCTCTCTCTCTCCCGCCCTCCCTCCCTCCCTCCCTCCCTCCCCTTTTCCCTTCCTTCCTTCCTCCCGCCCTTCTCTCTCTCTCTTTCTTTCTCTCTTTCTTTCTTTCTTTCTTTCTTTCTTTCTTTCTTTCTTTCTTTCTTTCCTTTAGTCTTGCTTGTGTTTTCAGTTTGTATTAAGAGCAAACAGTTCATCTGTAGTTTCAAGCAGAACAGTTTCACACACATTGAGGTTTTATCATCTGTCGTCCAGTCCAAGCAAGCTGAATGCTATGTATTCTTAACGCACTGCTGCTCTCTCCCTGAGAATTCTTTTGCTAGTGAAACAGTTCGTGTTATACCCATACACACATCTCCCTGCTTCCCATATTAATTATGTGTAAAATACAAAGATTGGCAGTCAAGAGTGTTTAAAGAACGCCTAAGCTGAAAGTAATGTAAAAAGGTGAATTCTCTCAGCTGAGATAAAGGTCACAAGAGTCTGCATATATGAACCCAAGATCCATCAGTCTGCATTATTAGAGCCATGCAAGTTTCCACAAAATATTATATTTGCTGCAAAACTACCTCCCTGGTCATCTGAAAATGTCAAGCAAGATATTATAGTCACTGGGACAGATCTTCCAGTCTATTCTCCTCCTGTAATGTCAAGGACACCAAGAAGCAATGGAGTAACTCTTCAAGAGGCACTTGAAGATGAAAGTTAGACTGCAGACATGGGTGCTCCATCACCATGCTGGAGACATGTCATTGGTCTATGAGGGTTTGCTAATCATAAAGATTAAATTCTTTGCAATTTCAGTCTACTCACATAGTTCTATGGGAGTCAATGTCCCCTAAGAAAGATTGTAAAGGGTTCCTTTCACTTTAGGAGTTTCTACCGAGGATCTAAATACCTGGTTTATGCAATCTGATGATCTTTGATGGATACAAACACCAAAAATAAGTGTTTGGAGGAAAATATTAATTATAATAAAATAGCTTGTTTAGAAAGAGAAAAAGATTGTGTGAGAAAATATTAGCATAACTATCTCACCAAAACAACCTACATTCTCACATTTCCTTTCCTGTTGCATAAACACTATTAATAGTGTTGTAAAACTATGATCATGTTGTGGGAGAGAAAGTGATGGCCCTGCTTCTTGCCCGTGTCAATTGTTTTATAGGCGGCTTGGATGAATCTGCCTGAGGCTTTATTTTATAAAGACTGCATCCTATCTTTTTTTTCTTGGATATTTTATTTATTTACATTTCAGATGCCATCCTCTTTCCCCATTTACCCTCCCTAGAGCCCCTCCATACCACCCCCTCCTCCTTTTTTTGCTTTCATACCATTTTAGGAGGAATACAATAGATGCAAATAGTCAAGGAACAAGCAAGATAATAAACACAAATACTCAAAGAACAAGCAAGGCAATAAACAAAATTCCACAAACACTATCATCATCATCACTGTTTCTAAGGGCCTATCAGGATGACCAAAATATCTGAGCCTACTTCCCTGTCTTAGCCCAATGTCATTTTCATGTCTGAAGCCTACTTCCTTGTTCTAGCCTAAAATTTAGATTCCTGTCTGAAATTACTTCTTTTTTCTAGCCTAATATTTAGATTCCTGCCTGAAATTACTTCTTTTTTTTTTCTAGCCTAAGATTTAGATTCCTGCCTGAAATTATTTCTTTGTTCTAGCCTAATGTCAGATTCCTGACTGAAGCCCACTTCCTTGTCCTTGGAAAGATGGGTGATTGCTGAAATTTGTCAACTCCTGAGAGCACTGTTCTAAATCTTTGTCTCTCAGCCCTTTATTTTATTTTGCACAAGAAAAAATATAGGTTTAGAGAGCGGGATTTATAAAAGTATAGGTTCCTGATTGAAAATTAAGATTTCTAACTCAGCTTGCTTGGTCCTTTTAGCTGGGGCAGACACCTAGCTGGTCTGTTCCCGTGAAGACACCATATCCTGTGCCATTCTAAAGGAGCTGCTCCACTCATAGCAGCAGAATTTCAGGACCCCAGAGGTGGCTTGAGTCCCAGGAATTCTTCCACCCAAGAGCTCAGGATCACAGAATCACAGAGACATCTGGACTCGGAGGAGTTCTGACACAAGTAAGATAAGTGGAAAGACAGGCTCCAGTCAGAGACAGTGAGTGCAGATAACACTAGAGTCAACAAGATGGCAAAAGGCAAATGCAAGATCATAAGCAACAGAAACCAAAGTTACTTGGCATTATCAGAACCCAGTTCTTCCACCATAGCAAGTTCTGGACACCCCATAACACCGGAAAAGCAGGACTCAGAATTAAAATCACTTCTCATGATGATGATAGAGGACTTTAAGAAGAACATAAATAACTCCCTTAAAGAAGTACAGGAGAACACAGGTAAACAGGTAGAAGCCCTTAAAGAGGAAACACAAAAATCCCTTAAAGAATTGCAAGAAAACACAACCAAATAAGTGAAGGAATTAAACAAAACCATCCAGGATCTAAAAATGGAAGTAGAAACAATAAAGAAATCACAAAGGGAGACTACCCTGGAGATAGAAAACCTAGGAAAGAGACCAGGAGTCATAGACTCAAGCACCACCAACAGAATACAAGAGATAGAAGAGAGAATCTCATGTGCAGAAGAGACCATGGAAAACATTGACACAACTGTGAAAGAAGATGAAAAATGCAAAAATCTCCTAACCCCAAACATCCAGGAAATTCAGGACACAATGAGAAGACCAAACCTAAGAATAATAAGTATAGATGAAAGTGAAGTTAAAGGGCCAGTAAATACCTCCAACAAAATTATAGAGGAAAACTTTCCTAACCTAAAAAAAAATGTCCATGAACATACAAGAAGCCTACAGAACTCCAAATAGACTAGACCAGAAAGGAAATTCCTCCAGTCACATAATAATCAAAACATCAAATGCACAAAACAAAGAAAAAATACTAAAAGCAGTAAGGGGAAAAGGTAAAGTAACATATAAAGGCAGACCTATAAGAATTACACCAGACTTCTCACCAGAGACTATAAAAGCCAGAATATCCTGGAGTGATATACAGAACCTAAGAGAACACAAATGTCAGCCCAGACTACTATACCCAGTAAAACTCTCAATCACTATAGATGGAGAAACTAAGATACTCTATGACAAACCAAATTTACACAGTATTTTCCCATAAATCCAGCACTTTAAAGGATAATTGATGGAAAACTCCAACAGAAGGAGGGAAACTACAACCTAGAAGAAACAAGACATTAATCTTTCAACAACCCCCAAAGAAGATAGCTACATGAACATAATTCCACCTCTAATAACAAACATAACAGGAAGCAACAATCATTTTCCTTAATATCTCTTAAAACCAAAGGACTCAATTCTCCAATAAAAAGGCGTAGACTATCAGACTGGATACATAAACAGGACCCAGAATTTTGTTGCATACAGGAAATGTACCTCAGTGTCAAAGATGGACACTACCTCAGAGTAAAAGGATGGAAAACAATTTTCCAAGCAAATCGTCCCAAGAAACAAGCTGGAGTAGCCATTCTAATATCAAATTAAATCAACTTTCAACCAAAAGTAATAAAAAAAAGATAAGGAAGGATACTTCATACTTATCAAATGAAAAATCTACCAAGACGAACTCTCAATTCTGAATATCTATGCTCCAAATTCAAGGGCACACATTCATAAGAGAAACTTTACTCTAACTCAAAGCACACATTGCACCTCACACAATAATAGTGGGGGATTTCAATACCCCAGTCTCAGCAATGGACAAATCATGAAAACAGAAACTAAACTGAGATACAATGAAATTAACAGAAGTTAAGAACCAAATGGATTTAACAGATCTATAATTCTGTTAAATCTGATTTAACAATTCTATAAATATAGAACATTTCATCCTAAAACAAAAGAATACACCTTTTTCTCAGCACCTCATGGTACCTTCTCCAAAATAGGCCATATAATTGGCACAAAACAGGCCTCAAGAGATACAAAAAGGTTGAAATAATATCTTGCATCCTATCAGATCACCACAGACTAAGAGTGGTCTTTAATAATGACAAAACAATGGAAAGCCCACATACACGTGGAAACTGAACAATGCTCTACTCAATGATGACTTGGTCAAGGAAGAACTAAAGAAAGAAATTAAAGACTTTTTAGAATTTAATGAAAATGAGGATACATCATACCAAAACTTGTGGGACTCCATGAAAGCACTGCTAAGAGGAAAACTCATAGCTCTAAGTGCCTACAAAAAGAAACTGGAGAGAGCATACACTAACAACTTCACAGCACACCTGAAAGCTCTAGAACAAAAAGAAGCAAATACACCCAAGAAGAGTAGATGGAAGGATATAATCAAACTGAGGGCTGAAATCATCCAAGTAGAAACAGAAAGAACTATACAAAATATCAACAAAACCAGGAGCTGGTTCTTGAGAAAATCAACAAGATAGATAAACCCTTAGCCAGACTAGCCAAAGGACACAGAGACAGTATCCCAATTAATAAAATCAGAACTGAAAAGGGAGACATAACAACAGAAACTGAGGAAGTTAAAAAAATCATCAGATCCTCAACAAAACTGGAAAATCTGGATGAAATGGACAATTTTCTAGATGGATACCAGGTACCAAAGTTAAATCAGGAGCAGATAAACCATCTAAACAGTCCCCAAACCCCTAAAGAAATAGCAGCAGTCATTAAAAGTCTCCCCACCAAAACAACCCAGGACCAGATGGTTTTAGTGCAGAATTCTATCAGACCTTCAAGGAAGACCTAATACCAATTCTCTTCAAAATATTCCACAAAATAGAAACAGAAGTAACACTACCGAATTCATTTTATGAAGCTACAATAATGCTCATATCTAAACCTCACAAAGACCCAACAAAGAAAGAGAACTTCAGACCAATCTCTCTTAGGAATATCGATGCAAAAATACTCAATAAAATTCTTGCAAACTGAATCCAAGAACACATCAAAAAAATCATACATCATGATCCAATAGGCTTTATTCCAGGAATGTAGGGATGGTTAAAATTTGGAAATCCATCAATGTAATCCACTACATAAACAAACTCAAAGAAAAAAACCACATGATCATCTCACTAGATGCTGAGAAAGCATTTGACAAAATTTAACATCTCTCCATGTTAAAAGTCTTGGAAAGATCAGGAATTCAAGGCCCATACCTAAACATAGTAAAAGCAATATACAGCAAGCCAGTAGCCAACATCAAACTAAATGGAGAGAATCTTGAAGCAATCCCACTAAGATCAGGGACTAGACAAGGCTGCCTACTCTCTCACTACCTATTCAATATACTACTGGAAGTCCTAGCTGGAGCCATTAGACAACAAAATGAAGTCAAAGGGATACAAATAGGAAAGGAAGAAGTCAAAATTTCACTATTTGCAGATGATATGATAGTATACTTAAGTGACCGTAAAACTTCCACCAGAGAACTCCTAAACCTGATAAACAACTTCAGCAAGCAAATTGGCTGGATATAAAATCAACTCAAGTCAGTTGCCTTCCTCTACTCGAAGGATAAACAGGCAGAAAAAGAAATTAGGGAATTGACACCCTTCACAATAGTCACAAATAATATAAAATATCTTGGTATGAATCTAACCAAGCAAGTGAAAGATCTGTATGACAAGACCTTCAAGTCTCTGAAGAAAGATATCAAAGAAGATATCAGAAGATGGGAAAATCTCCCATGCTCATGGATTAGCAGGATTAATATAGTAAAAAATGACCATCTTGCCAAAAGCAATCTACAGATTCAATGCAATCCCCATCAAAATTCCAAATCAATTCTTCATAGAGATATAAAGAACAATTTTCAAATTCATTTGGAAAAACAAAAGAAACCCAGGATAGGGAGAACTAGTCTCAACAATAAAAGAACCTCTGGGGGAATCACCATCCCTGACCTCAAGCTGTACTACAGATCAATAGTGATTAAAAAACTGCATGGTATTGGTACAGAGACAGGCAGGAAGATCAATGGAGTAGAATTGAAGACCCAGAAATAAACCCACACATCTATGGTCACTTGATCTTTGACAAAGGAGTTAAACCATCCAGTGAAAAAAGGACAGCCTTTTCAACAAATGGTGCTGGTTCATCTGGAGGTCAGCATGTGGAAGAATGTAAATTAATCCATTCTTATTTCCTTGTACAAAGCTCAAGTTCAAGTGATCAAAGGACCTTCACATAAAACCAGATACACTGAAACTAATAGAAGAGAAAATGGGGAAGACCCTCGAATACCTAGGCACAGGGGAAAACTTTCTGAACAGAACACCAATGGCTTATGCTCTAAGATCAAGAATTGACAAATGGGACCTCATCAAATTGCAAAGCTTCTGTAAGGCCAAGGACATTGTCAATAGGACAAAATGGCAACCTACACATTGGGGAAAAATCTTTACTAATCTTACATCTGATAGAGGGTTAATATCCAAAATATACAAAGAACTCAAGATATTTGACTCCAGACAATCAAATAACCCTATTAAAAAAAATAGAATACAGAGCTAAACAAAGAATTCTCAACTGAGGAAACTTGAAGGGCCAAGAAGCACCTTAAGGAATGCTCAATATCCTTAGTCATCAGGGAAATGTAATTCAAAACAATTCTGAGATACCACCTCACACCAGTCAGAATGGCTAAGATCAAAACCTCAGGTGATAGTAGATGCTGGCGAGGATGTGGAGAAAGAGGAACACTCCTTCATTGTTGGTAGGATTGCAAGCTGGTACAACCACCCTTTAAATCAGTCTGACTGTTCCTCAGAAAATTGAACATAGCATTACCTGAGGACCCAGCTATACCACTCCTGGGCATATACCCAGAAAATGCTCGAACATATAACAAGGACATATGCTCCACTATGTTCATAGCAGCCTTATTTATAATAGCCAGAAGTTGGAAAGAGCTCAGATATCCTTCAACAGAGGAATGGATACAGTCGATGTGGTACATCTACACAATGGAGTATTACTCAGCTATTAAAAACAATGAATTTGAGAAATTCTTAGGCAAATGTATGAAACTAGAAAATATCAACCTGAGTGAGGTAACCAAATCACAAAAGAACACACATAGCATGCACTCACTGATAATTGGCTATTAGCCCAAAAGCTCTCAATATCCAAGATAGAACTCACAGACCACATGAAGCTCATGAATAAGAAGACCAAAGTGTGCGTGCTTCAGTCCTTCTTAGAGGGAGTAACAAAATACTCATGGGACCAAATTTGGAGACAAAGTGTAGGACAGAAACTGAAGGAGGGGTCTTCTGGAGACTGTCCCACCTGGGTATCCATCCTATGTGCAGTCACCAAAGACAGAGGCTGATGTGGATGCTAGGAAGTGCATGCTGATAATAAAGCTGTCTCCTTAGAGGTCTACCAGAGCCTGAAATATACACAGGAGGATGCTCACAGCTAATCTTTGAACTGATCATGGGATTCCCATTGGAGGAGTGAGACAGAAGACTGAAGGAGCTGAAAGGGTTTGAGGCCCCATGGGGAGAGCAACAATACCAACCAACCAGAGCTCCCAGAGTCTAAACCACCAGCCTGGGAGTACATAGGGAGGGACCCATGGCTCCAGCTGTATATGTAGGTGAGGATGGCATTGTCAGGCATAGGTGGGAGAGGAAGTCCTTGGTCCAGTGATGGTTGGATGCCACAGTGTTTGGGAATTCGTGGGTAGGGAGATGGAAGTGGGTGGGAGGTGGGAACACATCCTCATAGAAGCAGGAGGGGAATGGGATAGGGGTTCTTAGGGTAGGGGAATGGGGAAAGTGGATCACATCTGAAATGTAAATAAAATATCCAATAAAAAAGGATTTCTAACTCAGAAAATCTTGAATGGGTTAACAAAATATTCCTTTAAAACAGTTACCATAATATTTTTAAGGGGGTCATTTAAAACCCATCCTTTCTGATACTACAAAAAATCTTTGCCTTAGATTTAAATGTATGTTTACAATGAACTACCTTCCCCAATTCTGACATGAAAAATTTTTTCTGACTCTCTTTATTTTCTGCTAACTTTCAAGGCATTAACCTTAGAGAGTAATAGCATTTTAGTCTTTTCTTTCATTATGTTATAGTTCCCATTTTTTGATGTTGAAATTACAATAATAATATGTACTTCTTATAACAAATTAATACTGAAATGTGCTTGGAAATAAAGGTAAGTGGTAACAGACTGGAGGTCCACTGGAGGTCTCTGCTTACCTCATGTCACCCATTCCCATGTCACAGGGGTCAGGATATTGGCTGCTGGCTTTGTCATTTTAGGTCTTTATCTTTGCCTAGATAAATATGTTCAAATACACATACCCCCACACATCAGAATTTACATTTTGAATGCACAAGAATATCTTCTTGATATTCTCTTTATACCAGTAGACAGATCTAATTATGTCCTTGAAGCTTTTTAATATTTGTGCATCTATAGACTAACATATTCATATGTGTAATATCCCCTCTTTTATGTGTCTACTTTAGAATAGTCGCTTCTGCTTTTGTTGTTGACTGGTGTCCCCCTTCCCTTTTGTTATGTACTTTCTTTCCCAGCCTCTTCTAACTTTCCCAAATACATGACAACTTTCTTCATCCTTTTATGTGTTAATAAATGCACATATAACCACCTAAAATGATTTTATCTGCTTATCTTCCTTCCTGTCTTTCCTAACTTTTTATATATCTGTCTGATTATCTATCTATCTATCTATCTATCTATCTATCTATCTATCTATCTATCTATCTACCTACCTATATATCTCTCTATCTATCTATAATCCATCATCTATTATCTATCTATCATTATTTTTCAAATGCACATTCTTTACTTAATAATATATTGTGGAATGTGGCTACAGCAGCTGGTAATCTAAACTCTACAATTGCACTACTAATATATTCCAAGACATCTAATTTTGCATGTGATATTTGGTATTCCTCTAGTCAAAATATGTCTGATATAATTGCCAAGTTTTGAAATAAAATAGAAAAGGCTAATTTTTCATTATATAAAGGAACACCAGTTCTTGTTTGTTGAATTCATTTCTTATATATTTTCCTACAGATAGATGTTTCTAAAAACTACTTTTTGGTAAATATTCTTAAAACACTTTAATAAAACTTATTTTTCTTAATATGTATTTCAGTTTGCTTCTGCTTTTCATTTTGCTTTTAGGACTTAGTCTTTTTCCTGTTAAACTAGATGATTTCACTCATTGCTTTATCATGGATATTAATCAAGTATTGCTAATTTTAATTTTAATGTTTTTCTTTTTAAAATTTCAATGTTTTTCTAACTACTAAATAATTTCTATCATTTTGGAACCTATTTATGTTTTTCTAAACCACTGAAATTTCTTTCTATTCATAAATAAAGATTCTAGTTGATCCATCTTTTTGTACTATTTTGGTCTCTTTTACATATGCTTCAAATTCTTATATTAAATATCATTTCAATCAAATTATCTAAACCATAGTTTATTGTCTTCCAGAAATAAGTTCCAGAAAGAGATTGAAAACTGATTTTTTTGTTTAAATAGGAAATGGAAAAAAATGAAGAAAAATTGTTTGGTAATTGAGAACTTAAAAACTATGTCCAAGAATGTGTGTCACGCAGCAGCTCCTCCTAGATTAAAACCTTCCATTACAGAGGGAGATTCAGACAGGAGTTTTACTCAAAGGTGAAACAATAGAATGCTCCAAGTGGAGGTGAAATACTGTAGCGAAGCTCATTAAAACAGAAAGTCATCACAGAGAAGGGGATGGGGAGACGGCTTAAGTGGGTAAGAGTGCCTGCTTCACAAGCATGGAGATGTAAGTTCAAATCCCCAACACTCACATGAAAAGGCCATTATGCGGTTGATGCCTGAAACCCCAGCATCATGGTACAAAGACAGGCAGTCCCAAGAGTCCACTGGCCAGCCAGCTTAGCTGAGATGGCAAGTACTAACTCACTGAGAACTCTTGTCTCAAGGCAGCAAGGCTAACACCTGATGTCCTGCCCTGAGCTCTTGGACACAGCTGAACACTCATGTGCATATACCAAACAGACATATACACACAACATATAGATACTGTACAACATACACATACACATACACATAGATAGATAGATAGATAGATAGATAGATAGATAGATAGATAGAAAAAAGACAGAAAGTAATCAACTAAAATACCTTCAGGAAGTCCCTGAAACGAACCAGATTCACTAGCCCTCTTCTTATGAAGAAGCATATAAATAGTAAAGGCTGCTGAGAGAGGACCTTCAGACAAGCCCACCTACCTAGAAAAAGCTGAGACCAGTCAAACTACCTAGAAGAAACAAAGACCAGCTGGAGTACCTGGTAAAAGCTCAGGGCAACTGGGTCACATGGAAAGGATACTCTCTAGCCTCTTGAGTTGTCTCACCAGCTATGCAGTGTGTTTCAGGTTTCTAGCTTTTATGAGATGTCTCCTATATTGGGGTGGGCTTTGGTGATGCAACTGTCTTTTGGTTATTTTGTCCTTATAACTATGTACCCATATTTCTTTAAGCAAATCACAAAGCACTCATTGGTTCACTATGTTGGACTTTGGTGGCACATGTTTTTTTGCCTGTCATTAGTTATCTGTCAGGGGTGAGTAGATGTTTGCTCATGTCTACCCAGGAGTAATGTCTTTCAATAGTCTCTTCCCTTATTTTCTGCAGAACTCTAGATATGAATTTCTGTGAGGAGGTGGGTCTTCTTTTATTTTCAGCATTCTGAGAATTCTTTTACACTCCTTCTTTTCCATAGAAACAAGTTATTACAAATTTGTATTTTTGTAGTTGTCATTTCCCTTTCAGTATAGCTTCTCTGGTTCTTATTAGCAATCATTTCTATATTGCTATGTGCAATAGAATCACTTGGAGAAGTTTGTATAACACATATTTTCAGGTTCTGTCATATCAATCAACTCTGAGTAGGTAGAGTCTACCTGTATTTGGAAAGTGAAATGGTTCTCACTCAATTGGCCTCAGGGCTAGCATTTGAGAGCTACTGTTCTGTATCATGTTCCTGTCTGTTCAATGTTGAGTACATAAATCATTGCCTCAAGTGTAACTGAATTTAATTTTATTACATTGTTTCAGCATCTCTTGCTGACTTTTATATCTGCCTATTTTATTTTTATTTTGCTAGGGTCCATTTTAATCATTTTAAATGATCCCTTTCTTTTCTACTCAGGATCTAGGAAAAAAGACGGAATCACACTTTTTTTTTTTGGCTACACTCCTAGGAATCCTTTCCCACTAAATTTCTAATAAAGCAATGTTCTTCATTTATGCAAAAAGTCTTTTGAATTAGGAAAGATATAGTCAGTCTAGCCTGTCATTCATTGGGGCACGTTGATTTGCTTTGATCTGTTTTGCTGTGTTTTGCTCCTAGACTTTCTCAGACTGTAAATATATGGAAGTGAGAGCTTTACTCCATTTTGTCCTTTTAACTATGAATCTGATTCCATTCTTGAGTAATGTGCTTGAAGAAAATTTCAGCCCCTTGTAGACACCGATTATCCTTGTTTCTTACCTTACGTTACCAGGGAGATCTAATGCTGCAGTGTATAGCTGCCTGTGTTCTTTCCTCTTGGCCAAGTTCCCATTTCTAAGCAATTTAGTTTCATTAATGAATGTAGGAAGTTATTGATAAATAATGGGGATGTGAAAGAAGGAACAAATTTCAATTTCCTAAGAAAACACATACAGGGAATTGGGTTCAGTAGTTCTGGCTCCATTTCTCTGATATTAGAATTTTCTGGAAGTGAATAGAATTTTTTTTCTATAATTTTTTTGAGATTATAATGTAATGACATAAATTCTCCCTTACCTATTTCCTCTTCAAATCTTCCTATGTACCTTGCATTGCTCTCCTTCAAATCCCTGGCCTCTTTTTCAATGGAAATTTTTATACTATCATTTCTAGCCATTGTAGCCATTCAAAGGTTTAGACTACCACTACCTTGAGAAACCATGTCAGCTGCACAATGTAATTTATAGTTTTCTAGTTTTCATATCTAAAAACTGTAAATGGAAACAAAATTAATCTAATAATACTCTAACACAATTTATAAATTGTAATTTAAGATACATTCAGCAAATAAGTTATTCATGAGTTTATTTTAAATTTTCATTTTTATTTATAGGCTTTGAAAATTGATAAGCATTTTATATTTACAAATCATGTCCACTTGACAGAGCTATTCACAACTACACAGTGCTGTCTCAAGTAGCTTTGGGCACCGGTCAAGTAAGTAGCTCACCTGTAGATTTAGAAGAAAGTACCCCAAGAGTTTAGGAAACTTTGTTTCTTTTGTTTGTGTGCTAATAGAGTCAGCCAACTAGAAGAAATCAAAATGTAGATCAAACATATCACCAAACTGCACTTCAAGATGAACCAGTGTTCTAAACCACAGAAAATTCTCAACAGTCATTAGACAGTGGCCTCCTCTGAGCTGGTCCAATAAAAGAGTTTATTCTTCTAACCACTACAAAGAAAGTTATCTGGAGTAATCTGTTGTGCACTGATCCACATTTTTTTTTTTATAGTATGTGATTTCTTAGCAGAGCCTTCTCTTTTGTAGAAAAGATACTGACAGACAGATGAAAAAACGAAAGACTTACGGACTGCTTTGGCTCACATTGTGGTTATCACTTATTTCTTTTTCATTCTCTTGCTGAAAGTTTCTGTGAGGCCTTTGGCTGTGTAGATGCAACACAGTTAACTAAGCCATTATTATCACCTGGAGGGGCCTGACACATAGAATTAATGAGTAATTAACTTTATTGTTTTGAGTATCACATGTGGAGTAATAGAGCTAATAACAGCACAAGCCTTCAATTATTTGCCTTATTATGTTTAAAGAAATAATTCTATTAAGAATTGCTCTTTAGCCTTTGCTACTAAGATGCTTAATATCCATATAATTTGTTAAATTAAACTGACTCATATAATAATCTTATAATTCTTTAAAACATAGGTTATTTCTTTCTTTGAGATTCAAATACTTCTACTTGCAAGAGAACTGATAAAGAGAGGAACCTTCTTTCTCTTGATAGAACATCAGCTTCCTTCACATGGATCTTGAGTATATCCCACTTGCCAAATTCACCAGTGTGAGATGGAATGTAGAGGCTGAGCAGGTGGATGGTAATGGATTTCACATCTGATGCTATGGGTGATCCCTTTAGATTTTTATCTCTTAGTGTCCTTAGGGTTCCTAAACTCTTAAATATAAACTCTTGACCTTCAAACAGAATTTAGTTGGAAGCTCTCTTGCCAAGAGAATCAATTACCTTGTTTTAGAGAAAAGCTGTATCCAGCGTGGAGTACACTCCAGGCCATGCTCTTTCTAATGTTAGAAGCTGTTATACTTGCCCCATCAAGCATCAAGAGCTGACAACTCTCTTGGAAACCTGCTCACCCAGCATTCTCCACCAAGTCATCTTTGAATTCACATTAGCACATTCCTTTCCTGTAATCCGTTACTGAGAATTTCAGGGTGTATATAATGTATTTTGTCTAAGTACTTTCCCAGTTTCTCCCTTCCTGTTCCTCCCCCATCCCACCACTACTGGCCTGTCCTAATTTCATGTGCTCTTTAAAAAAAAACCTACTGACTCCACTTGGTGCTGCCAGTATATCATGGTAGTCTTCCAGAGAACTTTGAATAAGACTGACTCTCCCGCCCCCAGAAGCCATCAGTTGTCAGCTTAGGGTGGGACTTCATGAGTCCCTCTTCCACCTACACTGAGATTTTCACTGGCTTGATCGTATGCAGGTTTTGTGCAGGCATTCACGGCTGCTGTGAGGTTAAAATGTGTTCGTCTGTGTTGCAAATGCTACAGACACCCACTACCTCAGCTATCTGCCTTGCTTCCACAATGGTTTCTGAGCTTTAAGGGGGAAGGATGTGTTATACGTTTCCCACTTAAGGCTACCAGTTGTTAGTCTATGTGTTAATCAGCAGAAAAGAATTTCTCTGATGGGTTGTGAGCTGTACTAATCAATGGGTTAAAGTGTTTTTGTTTTTAAGTTCTATTATTCAATAGGTTATTTATTCAAATCTATTTGTTACGAGCTTTTCAGGTTCATGTTGATGAGTGTCAGCTCCTTTACAAAACACCTTTATCTCCAGGACAAGCTTGGAGCCAGGTATCACAGTATCTGAAATGGAGTGAAGGTCATCATTTAGAACATTCATAAATGCCCTTTATGAGTTAACACCCATAGATTAACATCCTGATTAATATCCATAGAAACTCAGAATTCTGTTTCACTCTTGGCAACATAACTAATAATTTTCAGAAACTTGTCTGGTCTGGCTAAAACAATGCATAGCACAATCAGATGTGACATAATATGACAATGTTGGGAAAGCTACAATAACTCAGGGGTGTTGGTGGTACCCTTAGCCTAGTCACATTTTATTATAATATCATGCCAGATATAAAATATCCCTGTGTGGTAAGCCTTTAAGAACAATTGGGAAGACCTTTTGTGTTAGCTGGTTCTGTTCCTTATTATATTCAAAAGGTTCACCCCAATATGAGCTCAGGTCACTTATTTTTGGCATCAGGTGAATAATCCTTTTCTGGAGAAAAGGCAAAGGAGAACTCAATTCCCTAATAATCCACAGATCCTCTCCTCCCCCCCCATCTTCAGACAAAGGCCACCAGAGGATGATGGGAATAGAAATGGGACAAACTTTAAAGATTTATTTTCTCATGAAATTTTGTCCTTTAAAACCAGCATAAGTAGAACTTCCCATGGTGCTTGTTTAGTAGTTATCAAAGCATTTCATCAAAATAATGCTCAACTGAACTTGTGAATATGTAATTAACTTGGTGGAACATTTGTGAGATTGTATGTTTGTGGGTAATTTTTGAACTGCACGTTGGTGATGCATCTTAGCAATTTATACCATGTAAAACATTTGAAAAAAAGGCATCTTCTAAAATATTTTGAAAGAAATTCTCACTGCATTGAGACAGATTACTTTCGTAGGTGAATTTAGCATTGTTGTATATCTGGGAACATAAAATAAACAAGATAACAGTCTGGTGTGTAGGAAGAGCTCTCAGAGATGTTCAGTAGAGCAGATCTGTACTCAAGCCCCCTATCTCCCGAGATTTCATGAGTAGAAAACAACGCTAGCTCTGTCTCATCTGATGTAATGGTACATCTCATAGCAACATGTATGCAGGACTGTGGCAGCAACGTGTCTTTGAGAACACCAGTGCTTGCCTGGGGTGATAATTCTATTCTATAGTAGCAGCACAACATCTCATGCAATATTTATTTACTTTAATTTTTAACTTTATTCCACTTTTATTTCACGTATATGGGTAATTTACCTACATGTAGTTGTATGTACCACAATCATATGGTAGCCATAAAGGTCAGAAGAGGGAGTTGTGTACCCTGAGACTGAAGCATTATGGGAAGCTTTATGAGTGCTTGGAATTTAACCCAGGTCCTCAGAAATAGCAGAGACTGCTTGTAACCACTGAGTAACCTCCAGCTTCCTTATACTATATTTCTATTATTTTGTTTTTCTTTTGTATAAAAATGGTTGTTGATCCCTTTTTCAGAGAGATGTTGTGACGTTTAAAACAATGAATGTGAACTTTTCAGTCATCTTGCTATATAGATCTTGGGCATTTATCAGATGCTAATTTCTTTCCCCTCCAGGTAACAAAAATAATTACTTGCAAACTTCTGATATTTTTGTTTATCTTTTTATTTAATTGATAATTAAAATATGAAAAAAATCAATATGGCTTCTACCTGGATAATACAATAGTCACAGAGAACCTGATGGCAAATGTGGGATAATAAATGGGTCATCCATAATTGTTGTTATTTCAATGGCTGTTGTTTCTTCTCCTTCTTCCTTTTCTTCTCAAACTGCCAGACGGTGTGCATCAAATCAGACAGCCTATATTTCTGAAGAAGAGTATCAGGGTCAGTGCAGATTTTTGTATAATCACCATACCAAGGACAGAATAGCCCACCAGACCAAGGACAGAATAGCCCACCATACCACACCAGTCATGAAGGATGATGGCGGATACAGCAACAGTTTTAAATGCCTATTGAGAATTTCTACCTGGATAATACAATAGTCACAGAGAACCTGATGGCAAATGTGGGATAATAAATGGGTCATCAATAATTGTTGCTATTTCAATGCCTGATACATAAAGGAGATACATGGTATACATAGATTCACTTTTGCTTAGAAGCAAAGTTACAAAAATATCACTTTCAGATGTTAATTAATTAATTTGGAGCAGGATGTTATGTAGCACAGGCTGGCCTGGATAGATCACTATGAATCTCAGGGTGAAGTTTAAATCCTCATTCTCCTGCCTTAGCCTTCTAAATGCTGGGGCTATAGGCACATTGCAAACATTCCTACCTTAAATGTTTTCAAATCATTAAATTTTAAGATGAGCTAGGACTTTAAAAATCAAGATCAAGGGAAGTACAGAATATAGGATACTTCTAACTTACAATGTACCTTTTAAAAAAAATTATTGTGTAAGTATACATGTTTTGTCTACATATAAGTATGTGTACCACATGTGTGTCTGGTGACTCCAGAAACCAGAAGTAGAAATTGGATACCCTAGGATCAGGGTTAAAGATAGTTGTGGGCATCCATGTTGGTGCTGAGAATTGAACCCCTGTTCTTTGTGAAAGCCTGTGCTCCTAATTGCTAAACATATCTCTTGCTCATGAGTCTTTTCTTTATTTTACTTTTTTTTCATTAAAAAAAAGCAATTTTTATATCCTTTGTTGTTTTGGGTTAAAAAATATTTAGTGCAAATTTCAAAGTTTAATTGAAAATCTAAACTGAATTATATTTACATTTTTATTTCTATGAAGAATTTTTCTTAAGGATAAAATAAGGTGAAGATAAATTGAACTGTATTTTACAAGGGCATAGATGTCCCATGAATAAATTGGTACATGCTACTAAATTTGACGTGGAACATTTCTTTCTTACTGTGGTAGCAATTCAAGTGTAAACAGGTTGAATTTAGGGTTCTCTTAAATTCAGGATATGGTTTTTTTTTTGTTGTTTTTTGTTTTTGTTTTTTTTTTTTTTTTTGGTTCTCCTGAAAGTTGAATAGTTATTTTAAGCAATGCATCATGGAAACTTTATGAACGGGGAAGTGAAAGTTATTTCAATTTTTATATCATGCTCAGATTTCTTTATTGTTATTTTCACTCACTGTGAAAAATGCTTTGCCTGTAACAGTTTATACTGCAGACTCTGTTATTTGAGAAAAATAATAAGACCTCTACAGTGAAAAAATTTGAATACTAAAGTAATTGAATAAGACACTAGAAGATATTAAGACTTCCCATGCTCATGCAGTGCTAAGATTAATATTGTGGAAATGAGGTCAGTGAGATAGTGCAGTCAGTAAAGGTGTTCTTGACAAGGCTGATGATGACCTGAGTTCAATCCTCCAGGATCCACATGCTGGAATGAAAGACCTAACTGACTCCCAGAAGGAGCTACTCTGATATCAACATAGGCACATACACAGTCACACAAACACACACAGATGCACAGACACACACACAGATACACACTCAGATACACTGACACACTGACACAAACACACACACACACACACACACACACACACACACACACACACACTAACATTTAAAAATATGATGTGGAAATGGTTGTCCTACCAAAAGAAATCTACAAATTCAGCTCAATCTCAATCAAAATGCCAGCTCACTTTTTCGGAGAAATAGAAAAAAATCTTAAAATGTATATAAAAGTACAATAGCTTCTGGATAGCTAAAGCAATTCTGAGCAAAAGAACACGATGGAGATATCACAACATTTTTATATCAAATTATACTACAGACTCATAATAATAAAAACAGCATAGTCTCACACACACATACACATACACATACACAAACCCTCTAAACATCAAGAAAATAAACCAATTGAAACACAATCTGTGGAACTGAATAGAGATCCAAAAGAAGAAACAGAAATGGTTAATAAATACTTTTGAAAAATGTCCAAAATAATTAGCCATCAGGAAAAATTAAATTAATACCACTTTGAGATTTATCTTACCCAAGTTAGATTGTCATCATAAAGAAAACAAATGATGATATTTTTCTTTGGGATATTGTAAAAGGAAGTGGGGAAATGAACTCAGTGTTAGTGGAAGTATAATTTGATGCATCCACTACAGACATCAGTGCAGAGATTCCTCGGAATGCTGCAACTGAACTGACATGTGACTCGGCTATAACACTCTCCAGTACGTACCTGGAGGCCTGCACCTTACCTCAGAGATCCAGCAATCCATGCTTTTTTGGCTTTATTCACAATACCAAAATCATGGAAAAAGAGTAGGTGTCCTTCAGTGGATGAATGGACAATAAAAATGCATACATACACAACTGAATTTAATTCAGCTGTAAAGAAAAGTAAACTTATGGAATTTACAGACAGTGGCCAATTGAAAAATATGCTGAGGTTACCTGGGATTTGGAAGGCAAATGTCATTTTTAGAGTGGTGTGTTTGATTCTGATTGCTGGTAAAAGCAGGAAAATATAGAAGGTCAAGACAGGGGAAGCCCTCAGGAAGGAGGGATAGCCAGATACATTTAACATGAAATGAAGTGTGTGTGTGTGTGTGTGTGTGTGTGTGTGTGTGTGTATGTGTGTGTGTATACCAGGGGTGGGAAAGTCTAAATGGGAGCTGGTAGGATAAGAAACAAGGACAAGGACAAAGGAGTAGCCAAAATTAACTTCTATGAAAAAGCTACATAGAAACCACCATTCTATCTGTTTATTCCAAAACATATCTCCTTAACAAGAGTATGAACAGAGATGCCCTCCATGATTAATGCTCTTTTCAGAAATCATGGGTTGTTAAACAAAAATCCCAGTGCTGGGTGTAGACTACCTCTCTACAAGCTATTGGTCAGGGAGGCTTCAAAGACACTTTGAGGTAATAAAGGGTGTGGCCCTTGATCCTGGTTGTTCATAAGAACTTGATGGTAACATCTGATTGCTGACGATACCACCCACTTTAGGCACAGATCATAGAGGCACAAGGCTGGAACAGACATATAACACAAACAAAAGAATGGGAGAAAATATAATACTAGAAGGCTGGCCAGATGGTTCAATGGGTGCAGACACATTTTTATCCATCCATCTATCTATCTGTCTGTCTGTCTATCTATCTATCTATCTATCTATCTATCTATCTATCTATCTATCTATCTATCTATCTATCTATCTATCTATTGCCAAGCTTGATAACCTGAGTTCAATCTCCAGGACCTATATGTAGAAAAAGAGAACCAACTCTCCAAAATTCTTCCATGACTTCCATACCTGTGCAATGGCATGCTCACATACACGTACAAACATATAGAAATGAATGTAATACAATTATAAGAAAACACAAAAGCCCCAAAAGGCAAGTTTTATTTTATTTGAAATGTGCATTTTAATGGATGTCCTCTGCTCTCGAGAGGCATTTTGATAAGTTGAGCAACCTCTGACATCCTGACCTGTTCCTAACTTATCACAGCAACAGGTTCTACTGACATGTCTCTACTAACTTTTGTTTGCATATTTTTGTGCAATTTCCTTCCCAAAACTGGATGTCACAAGATACCACCCATGTGTAGCCAGAACTCAGTTTTATATCTCTTTTACATTTCCGTACAATAATGATCAGGGTCATAATTTGTTAAAGTAGAAATTCCATAATTTATTCTTGTGAATAGTTAATCAAAGCATGTGTGTGATTAAGAAGCCATGGCAGGAAGAGAAAGCTTAATTAGGAGTTTAGCCTACAAAAATGACTAAACAGTATTACACTAATTTTCTATTCCAAAAGGAAAATGTTTTAAGTTAGTACAAGAAAAACAGTTAGGAGCTTTGGAAAGTTTCTAGATGTGCTGAGAGCCAATGAGTCAACATGTATGTACTGAGGGGGCCCTTTCTCAGATGGATGAAGCCTGAGTCGGGTGAACTATGTGCTGGATCTCACCACAGAGCTCTGTCTGGTCTGGAACTCACAGTGGAGACTAGGCTTATTTCAGACTCATAGAGTTTGCCCCTGCTGCCTGCATATTGGTATTAAAGCTATGTAGCCCAAGTTGAGCTTTATAAAACAAAATCATTAAATTAATTTTGGCTTGGGATTAGATCCAACAAATTTTTAAACGGGCACCCAGCATTCTCACCATTGAAGATTTTAAAATAAAAGTATAGATGGTGTGTCCTGAAGTATCAAATATTCAGCTAAAATTTAATTCTTTATGTAAAATAAGTATAACCATCTCATTAATATGAAAAAGCAGCTTACCTTTAATATATAATAAATTTAATGTATGCTGAATGCTTGTTTTAAAATAAAATACTTCACAGTTGACCATCAGTGAGTGCTTGAATGGTATATCTATTTTATGTAACTGCACCACACTCAATTTTTTCTCTCTCTCATGGAAGACATCACTAGTGGAAAAAGATTAAGATGCCTCGTTGTAGGATCTGATGACATTTTAGCAAAGCAAGCACAAAACAGAGATTGGTAAGCTTTACCGTTTGGTTCGTCTGAGTGATGTGCTGTTGGCCACAGGTCTGGAGATCAGGAACTGTGGAGGATAAGATGTAAAAGCCTTGCTGGTCACAACCTCAAACACATCATCGCCATATAATCATTTATCACACATGGAAGATTCTAAAGCAGGCAAGAGCCTGTGGGGTCCTGTCATTGTCCTTACAAAGGGCCTCTCAGGAACCAGAGGTCCCAACAGTAGCTGCTTTCAGGATCCCTAGAGCTGAGCAGAGGTGCTGTCTTAAGCTCTCCAGCATCTCCAGAGTAGCCCAGGAGCAGTTTCTTTGGTGAACCAGTTTTGCAGTGATGATCTGCAAAGTTCCTAAGTCTCAGCCCTTGGCAGGTCCCACAGATAAGCAGACCACACAGTCAGTTCTTTATTTCTGTTCTGAAGTTCCTTTGGGCTGTGATGAGCATAACTTCTGCTGTCAGCTATTGAACATGGGCTAATACATGGAGACTTGATAAACTCTCTGTGACTTAGTTCACTTAGGAACTGTCTAAAGGGCAACAATTTGAATACATTTATTTCTATTCATTAAAGAAATACAATTAATGGAAAGTAATCCATGAGGTTCTACAGTGATTTTGGCATAAAGACAATTTCATTTCTGTTTTTCTTGGAATGCTCACAGTTAACAGCCTTTATTTGCCATGCCTTTTGCAATCTATATCCAAAGATATTTAAGAGCCACCAACAACCTAACAGTAGTCACTTGAACTCTGGGAACTTAGCTCATAGTCATTTACATTATGAATGAAGTTTTGCTATTGTTAAAGAAAAAAGTGGGTCATGAAGATTCATATTTCTTTCCGATTGTCTTAAAAAACTCTAGGTATCTTAAAAAATAAGGTGAAGGTCTTTTGGCAGAAGATAAAGGTATTTATTTGTGTTTATTTTTGGTGATGAATATATTTTTTTAAATCTTCAATGTGTCCTTTTATGCTGTTCTATATAAACCTGGTAATGAACAGATGTCTCTTATTTTTTTTCTCTTTGACTTTAAATACACTTCACTTTTAAGTACATTTTAGATTAAGTAAAACATTTATGAAGATAACATGTTGAGTTCCCATATTCTCGCTCAATTTTTCTTAGCATTCACATAAGCATAGCATATGCATTACCATTAATGAGCCAACATTAATACATTTTATTTATAGTCCATGCCTACTCAATTTTCATTAATATTCTTTTTCTCTTCCAGGACCCACTTAGTGTCTCATGTTTTATTTAATTGTTCTGTTTTTTTTGGGATTCCTTAAAGTCTTACCAGTTTTGAGGGGGTAGTACTCAGGTATTTTGTGTACTATTCTTAAATGTATTGCTTATTATCCTTCCTCATAAGAGTTGAACTACAGAAGAAGCCCACCAGGATGTTTCATAATCTCCATAACATCCCAGCATGAAGAATAATATCCTGAATATGACATCACTGTTGATCACTTGGCTAAGAAAGGCTTATGAGCCTTCTTTAGTGGAAAGATAGTCTTTTTATCCACTTTGCATACTAGCTTCTAGGAAGGCCTCACATAGAGCCCATATTAAGGACTGGGAAGTTATGCTCCAACCTTTCAGAGTGGTGTGCTTATTAATTACCTGGGATTGTTCTTTGAGGAGTTTGCCAATCACTCCTCCATTTGTTGGCTTCAAAATAGATTCAAGTATATCCATGTCATACTTTGGTTTGGGTTGTAGGGTAGTTAATCACAACTGTCAACTTGATGAAATCTAGAATCACCTGGGACATGACTGTCAGAGCATGCCTCTGGAGGATTATCTCGATTAGGTTAATTGAGGTGGGAAGATCTTCTCCCCCACTGAATGGTCCCCAGTGAATCTTCATTGACTGAATGAAGCTGGGCTGGGATCCCTAGGCTATAAAAAGCTGTGGGGGTGGGGAGGGAATGAGCTGAGCATAAATATTCCTCACACTCCTTGACTGTGGATGTGATGTGACCAGCTACTTGCAGCTCCTGCTGCTGTTCCTTCTTGCTGTGATGGATGAGCCCCAACCCTCACTCCCCAAAACCCCTTCTTAAATTGCTTTCACAGAGTATTTTATCACGGCAACAGAATAGTACTGAGGCAGGTTGTAGCAAATGTCTCTTTACTTTGTTCTTTGTGTTATATTAGCTTTGACCATCAGGAGTGTTTTGGTTGGATCCCTGTGACATGACATATCCTTGTGTTTTGTTTTGCATTTTATTGCCATTTGATACTATAAAATCTTGTAGCTTCATCTGATCCATTTTTTGCCCTGCTTCTCATAGGAATAATTTTATCCTCATTTTGCTTATCTGTAAACTTCCACCCCAGGAGTGATAATTCTGAGTCCAGTCCCCCAGCTACTTACTTGTTTAATTGTTCAGGACACATCTGTCTTTATATATATGATGGTATCAGCGGTCTTAATATGTACTCATGGAGAAATAGTTTTCTTAAATAAAGCAGTGTGCTCATCAGCTTGTTGTTATTGTAACAGATACCTGAGGTAAATCAACTTAGAAAGGGAGAAGGTTTATTCAGAGTTCTGGTTTCAAAGCATTCACTCCATGATTACCTGTCCCTGTTACTTTGTGCCTGTGCAGCACGGTGTACCATGGCAGAAGTGCACAGAAGATTTACTCCATGATGTCCAGGAAGCTATTTCTTTCTATTTTCAAATTTAGAGATTATTTTGGATTAGAGTTATATAAAGCATAATATTAGATATATACCTTTTCTATAACTTCTTCCAGTCTATACTTGTCTTTATAATTCTCTTACAATAGTGTTTTATAGAGAAGTTTTTAATTCTAACAAATTCTGTCATTTTTTTCTTTTGTGGATGCTTTTGGTGCTGGTTTAAAGACCGTATTACCAAACTACATTCTAGACTTTCTTCTATGTTTTTTTCTAGAAGTTCTACTGTGCTGAGCTTTGTATGTGATTTATGATCCATTTTGAGTAAATTGTTGTCAATGTAACCAAATTATATATTCATATATATGAATATATTTAGTACGTATACACACATATGTATACACACACACACACAATTACTTCAGGGCCATTTATTAGAAAAAGAAATTTTTCTTCACACAGTTGACTGTATTGTCAAAGTCCAGCACACACCACACTCTACTTATTTGGGTCTCTTTCTGAGCTCTCTACTTTGTTGTTCTCATCCTTTTACTGTCTTGGTTTATCTAGCCTGTGGCAAGTATGAAAATCAGGTAATATTGGTTTTCCAACTTTGTTCTTTCTTCCCATCAACATTGGAAGCTTTTGCTTTCTACATACATTTAAAACACAGATTTTCAACATTGACAAAATATGTTGATATTATTTTGTTTGGAATAGCATTAGACATATACAAGAAGTTTGGAGCACTGTCAACTTTTGAATTTTAAATAATAACAGAAATATCAAAAAGGGAATTTGACTACATGTTAGCTTGCTTAAAAAAATGTGATAAAATATGGAATCTTCAGATGGTGCAAAGTCCAAAGAAATAAAATTCTGACCATATTGATAAAAGATATGAATAATCTAAGAGATTGTATAAACAGTAATTCTACAAGAAGAAAATGGAGCAGATGGAGACATATGTTGGTCAGAATTCTTCCTACAAACAGCAGCATGTTTTTTGGCTAGTTGATGAAGTGAAGGGTTTTATTAAAATGTACTTGGCAGAATCCTTACAGTTGGCTGCAGTATTAACTTGATTATGGAGATAAATACAGCATCCAAGAGAACCTTGGAGCATTTCTTAATAAAATGTAATAGCCTTCCATGTTTGCTGCTTAGGCTTAGGATCTGATGCTACAAAGTTAGAAGAGTGGTGAAACCCAGAAGGAGTCCTAGAGCTCAGGCACTGGCCCCTCCCCTGTCGACAAGAGGCAAATCTCTACCCTGATGTGCATGGAGAGTGTGGGTTTCTCCTGTCATACCAGGTGGAACACCAAGCACCTCCATTTAGCATTTGAACTTCTAACTAGGAAGAGTAGAAGCCACACTGGAAAATAACAGTATTCATGCATGGCTTTCCATGATATTAAGTAACAACAAGTGATCACAATACCAGTGGGATGACAGAATACTTCAAATAATAATAAAGCCCTTTGGAATAAAAAAAAGAAAGAAAGAAAGAAAGAAAAGAAAGCAAGAGACTTGAGATCAATGATTACTGGTCATATTCCCGAAAAGGTAAGACAAAAGGCCAGAGACTTGGTTATTTCAGGGTGTACACTGCCAATTATTACCACACCTATAGAACAGGAGAGTTGTGTGGGAGTCAAGCTCAAACTACTTCCAAACAACATAAATCCACATTCACCTTCGTTGGGCCTTTGCTTTCTTGACATACAGGTCCTGAAACTCTACTGTTCTGGGTGGAGTCAGCTACCTTTAGTGATGAGCCCTTAGGCAGTAACTTCTGCTCAGTCCTAGTAGCCAATATATGCCTCTTTAGAAATTCATTAAAAGTCTTTTCTTTCTTTGCTGTTGTTGATTTGCAAATGCTTATTCCACTCTTATCATCTCACTGAATCCTCAGGAGGCAAAGGATTTAAATCCCATGCTAGGTCTTCTTTGTGATCTGTAAATCTCCTCTTAAGTGTATCGTAAAAATTATTTTGTAATTCAAGAAAAAGCACAATATTAAAAACAAATCTATGTGCCATCATTTTGTATTTTTTTTGTCTTACATTAAATGAAAGATGATAATCTGTCCTCTTTTAGATGGTAATGAGGCACATCTAGGGGAGTGTTTACACCTGTCACTCTCTTTTCATTCATTTCTCTGATTCTTTTTTTTTTTTGTCTGAGATAGAAAACATCTGGCCACCCACAGGAGCAAAGGGGACATAGCATAGATGGCTCATTGTACAATTTTAGTGGCTGTATGCTTGAAATTGGGTGCGTAGGTCAAGGATGTTGGAATATGCTGTGCAGATAGTATGAAAGACAGCCAGACTTACAGCATTCCCTTTTCTAGCAGGGATACTTAGCTTGCCACAGTGCAAAAATGTTTCAGTGGGTTTTGCTTATCACCTGCTCTCTGTAGGGGATACCTCCTGTCCCAAAGTTATAGGTATGTGTGTGTGTGCTATGCGCTTGCGCGTGAGCATGCGCATGTGTGTACGTGTGTGTGTGCATGAATATTAGACACTCAACAGTGGAGAGATGAAAGTAATAACAGTTTAGTACAGTGCCCACAGCCTGAGAGACAAGGATATTGTCTCTAAAGGGTACATGGATTTGTCCATTGGAATGTAATGACCAAGCAGGAACTGTGGTAATCAGGGCTTTATGGTGACAATAGAGTGGATTTTCTATTTTCTTGATTATCACAAATATAGGAGAGAAGCCCCTTAGGATTATTCTGAATGTTGGTATAGGCAAGGAACTTAATCCCCCAATTTAGAAGGCTGCTTAGCTGGGGGAACATTCAGGACAGCAGAACAGACCATTTGAGGTTGAACTGGCTAATTTTAAATGTTTTAATCTAGACTCACCTGGGAAGAGAGTTTTAACTGAGAAAATGTCTAGATCAGGTTAGAGAGCATACGTATCTATAAGGGGTTGTCTTGATTGCTGATGAATTGAAAAAAAAAAAAAAAAGAAAGAAAAAGACTGAGCTGAAGCCCAGTGTGGGTGGTACTTTTTCACAGTAGGGTTCCTAACCTATATTAGAGTTGAGAAAGCTATCTGAGTAATTAGCAAGGAGGCAAGTAGCACTGGGTGTATCCTTCCTCTCTGTCCTTGGCTGTGGATGTGGTGTAACTAACTCTCTCAATTTTCTGCCGCCGTGACTCACCTACTACCATCATTTTTAATCTGGAATAAAAAGCCAAATCAGCCACCTTGTTCATCCATGTTACTTTTGGTAAGGGTGTTTTATGACACCAACAGATACGAAACTAGAATAGAAGGCATCTTAATTTCAACCATTGTCATGGAAACATAGAGCTACTGGACTTTATTTTGAGTCCTCAAATCATCAGCATGTGGAAAGACAGAAGCACAAGTCCACACTGTCCCTAGCAGCAGCCTGGGAATTTTCTTTTATCTTTGAGAAACCTTGACTCAGATAAAATTGTGTCCTTGGTTTTGCTGGAGAGAATAATTTCAGGGTGAACCAGTTTAAGAGTGAGGTGGAGTTTACTGAAAGGCTTGTTTTGTAACATCAATTTTAAGCATGCAGATCAAGAAACAGAGGAACTGAAACACACCTGAGAGGTCTGGTATGGCTGGTGAAGTATGTTGCATGTCTCACTGAATGCTTTTGAAGTTTTACTGTCTTAAGGTTTCATTTCCTTCATCTTTATTTCTTCTTTTCTTTTCCACAATTGAGTTTATGGGCTCCAGAAGTACCTTGAACGGGATGACAACCCAACAAGACAAAACCAGGGCTTGCTAGAGTAAAAGTGTAATCCACAACGTGGTCAGAACTTAGCCTTTTCTATACACAGGGTGATTCTAGTGAGATTCCTAGAAGATTGCAGGGTGACAACTGGGTAGGGAGAAATGTCTTAAATAAATATGAATTGTACTAGAAATCTTGATTCTAAGCTGGAGAGATAAATACCTCAACTAGACTCTGGGTAAGGACTCATCTTCATTCCTCATTAATCCCCCCTGATTTTTTTATACTGCCTCAAAAAATATATCATAGCATGTTTTTTATGTGCAGAACATGGCACCTGATGTTGGTTTTCTTATTTTTTTCATTACATAATTTGATCTACTGGAGCTGTATTCTGAGATTGGATATTACCCCCCCCCCCTTTGAGAAATCTTCACTTACTAGGAGTTTGACCCTTTTAAGAGGTTCAGTTTGGTGAAGAGGTTTTCTAGGCTGAAGAAGCACAGTCAGCATCGCCACATAAATGCAATCAGGTTTGGTAGCTGGTCTCAATTGTCAGCTTGACTACATATGGAATGAACTACAATCCAGAAATGGAGGGCACACCTGTAATGGGTATCTTGAGGCAGGAAGACAAATGCTTTAATCCAGTCTCCTTCTTGCTGCCTTTGGATCAAGATATAGAATTCTCAGCTCCTTCTCCAGCACAACGTCTGTCTGGATGTTGCCATGTGTTACACCATGATGATATTGAACTAAATCTCTCAAACTGTAAGCTAGTCCCAATTAACTATTTCTTTTTATAGGAGTTGCCTTGGTCATGTTGTCTCTTCATAGCGATAGAACACCAACTAAGACACAAGGTCGATGGAGTAAGTGGCTCAGAGGCTTCACTCTGGACTCACAGTGAAAATCAGAGTACTTGAACACATACTCCTTGGAAAAGAAACTTTTTGGTTCTCTTGAAAGAGATCACTGTGGATACGAATCCCAAAGGTGTCTTTGGTTACTTATTGATGTCTTAGTTATGCACTAATAAATTTTTGAGAAGGCCTATTATAAATCATGTAAGTAATTGGGGGTTCTAAGTTTCACAAGGAAGGAAGACTTGTTAAGTAAATGGAAAAGAATTTCGACAGTAATGTTTGGCTTACGTTTCAATCAGCAATTTAAATGATTAATGGAAACATTGGTGAATGAAAGTCTGTTTGAGCCTTAGAAAAGTAAATTTGTTTCCAGGTGTAGGGACTATCATTCAAGGAAGGTAAATCAACATGGGAGGAAAGCTGCCACAGTGGAAGGAAGGTTGGACGGAGTCAAAAGACCCTTGGTCTTGTTTGGGGAATCTGACTTTGGGTAAGTTTCTGAATCCTTCATTGTCTCAGTTTCCCCCATACCTCTAAAATGTGGCATTAGTGCAGCCGTCCCTTAGGAATATCCTAACTCCAAAGTTATGTAACTTAAGAAATGCCTGGATTTAACACTTTATTTCAGAGGCAGTGTTTCCAGGGCTCAGGACATCTGCTTCCTGTTGAGATGCACATCATTTTCCTTTGCCGATCACACTTCTGTGCATGTGGACTCTTTCTTGCAATCATCATCCCTCTTGGGATTAAAATAAAACCCTCATGGGACAGTCCAAATAAAAAAAAAGACTAAGACATGTTTTTAATGTAGTCAGCTTTTAATTGTCATAGAACACCATAAATATGCCATAAAATAACTTCTCAGCTAAAAACACTGTCAGCTGCTGGTGAGAACCTCACTCCTTGGTAGCCCTTCTTTCTCTATCACAAAATCTCGAAGGATTTGTTTGCCTCAATTTGGAATGATAACTCAGACAGCTAATGTTTACTGAACATTTGCTATTCTAAAGGTTTCATATCACTTAATCTCCCCATGTCTTTGAGGCAGATATCATCTATATCTTACACATGAGAAGAAATGAACAGAGTTGAGATACCTTGTGGAAATTCCATACGACTCTCTGGTGGTAAGGCTGGGATTTGAACCGTGCACTTCCTTTCATCAGTGATAATTTCAGCCTCTTTGTAGGAAGACATTAAGAGTGATAAAGATGCAGAAACTGCAGTCAAAGGGTTAGCTGGTACCACCCACCCAGCAAACTGATTATAGGGGTGAAAAAAATAGCCCAACACACAGGGAAAGAGTGGGCAGAGATAGATTCTTATTTCATCCTAGGCTTAAGATGGACATTCCATGTCCTCGTTTCTTTTCTTTTTTGTTCTGCCAAATGCAGATATCACAATACAGGCAAAAGAATGGCTTTGTGGGGAAAAAAAGAGACTCAGCATTGACCTAGTTGTGGGATAATCACTGTCCAGGCTCTGCTACGATTCAGCTCTTTTGCTGTTAATGTCTTACATGGCCAAGTCAGCCCTCCTCCAAGAAAATCTGAAAAAAGCCAGATACCCATTCCTCCAAGTCTCTGCAAATAGATATGGAAACGTGACTCAAATTTAGGCAATGAGCTGTAAGACAAATGTTAGAGAATCCTGGGCACAATTCCACAAAAGGAGTGATGGATATGGAGGGTCTACTCCTCCAAGGCTAGGTTTTGGCTTGCCCTGTAGTATTTGGCTGTGCTGTGAGCCATGCTGAGATCACAGTGGGAGGTTCACACAATGCACAGAGAGCAGCAGAGGACTGAGGTAGCAGTCCCAAGACTGCCTTTGGGATCACTTCTGAAAGAATTTTCAGGTTTAACCCATTTTATGCTGTTTTGTGCAGATGGGAAACAAGAGGCAAGGACTACTTAGTACTTTATCGAATACAGATAACGGGACTCTGTTAGCATCAGTATTTGGAAAGACTCTTTTTTTTTTTTTTAATTTGATTGACACGTCTACAAAAAAATCAATGGAGTACATATGTACAGATTTGATTTTGCATTTGTTCTTTATCCCGTGTGAGTATATGTATTCATCCTCCTGTCCAAATACAATGTCTTATCACATTAGAGATTATTGTAACTACAGAGTAAAAGTTAAAGTCAGACAGAATGGATTTTCCAAATCTGTTCTTTTCAGATCATTTCAGTTGTTTTAGATCAATTTTTGTCCATGTGTATTTTAGAACAGGCATCCCAGTTCTTCTCGTAAAAACTTCCTGGGATGTCGCCTGCAGTTAGTTGAATCTACAAATCAAATTGGAGTCAATCAGCATCTTAATGACAGTGTCTTTAGCTCTTTGCACATATCATATGCCTTAATTTACTTACAGTGTATTGAATTCAAAATCAACCAAGTTTTATTCCACAGTTTTAAAGTGTATCTTTCGGACTGATCACTGGTGCATACCTTTAACATTGTTCTCAATAGTATTGTTTTAATTTCCATTGCGGCCTTGTAAGTTGATTTTAATTTCACACTATCAGTCATGTGTACATACATGAAAGTATGTATACATACTTTCGCAGATTCAGGTATCACTTCCTGTACTCTTTGTGTGGCTTCTTTATGACTCTAGTATAGAAGCCCCGCCTCTTCCTGTCAGCCTCTCATTATTTCTGCTGCTGTCCCAGTGCACTGACTAGGACTATCCTCACTACCTTTAACAGAAGTTATATGAGCAGAAAAAAAAATTTATTGTTCCACATCTCCATATGCTGTTACCTGTAGGCATTATTACTATTATTATTGTTGTTATTGTTGTTATTGTGTAGACTCACTTTGTCAAGTCAGGAAATTCCCCTTTTGTCATGAATATACATGAACTTGAAAAACGATACTTATGCATCTACTGAGGTACTCAGTTGACATAGTGGATTGTGTTGATGGCTTTCAAGTGTTAACATATAATTCCAGTAGCCCACACTTTTGCTTCAGATGTTTCTCTGCTCCTTTGTGTGATGCTATGAAAATCATTTGCTTTAAAAATGCTTTTGAAGTTTCTTCAAGATTTAATCTTTGATCCATAGATACAAAGGTAATATTTATTTTTGAGATTTGCCTTGACATCCTTTTATAATCTCTCTTGGTACTTTTATCACATGTTTAAGAGGAAAGCATAGAAATTAAAGTGGTTGACAAACATTTATGATTAATGTAATGTCTTGTGCTCATAAAAGGATAAATTAAAACTTTTACCACTATAAGTTGATATACGTGTTCTACAACATTCTTTGTGTTGACTTCTACATTTTCTTAACGTTAATGTAGTCACTGTGGGTTTCTTTTAGCTAGTATTAATGTGGCAAATGATTTATGTCTTTTTATATTCATTCTACTTCTTATATTTAAAATAGGTTTCTACAAGGCAGCATAAACTTGGACCTTGCTTTTGTTGTTGTTGTCACCACTCTGAGACTTCGTGACTTTTAATTGGTGTTTCATTTGAAATAATTGTTTCTTTGAATGTAGCCAGCCAACTGTCATTCGAGCATATGAGAATTTTTCACATGCTGGCACTGACCATTGCTCAGTTGAGGACAGAAGGTGGGTCCCCTGAAGATGTGTGGCATTTCTCCTCTGTGGGGTGCTCTTCTTTCTGCTACTTGGCTCTGTAGACCCCAGCTGTCCTGGACTCCTGTACCTTTCATCTCTCCCAGTAAGGTTGTCCATCAAGCTCTCTGTCTGGGCTATTATCCTTCTTTGGCAATGTTGAAGATTCTATCCAAATGTGGTGATTAGTACTCATATGCAATTTGAGAGATAATTGAGGTTAAAATAGGTTACATGAGGTGACCTAGGTCATATTGCTATAAATGGCAGACTTGGGATTTGGATTCAAGTTAGACCAGCCTCAGAGCCTAAGTTTGTATCCTCAAAGCACAATTACTAAGAAATGTTCATGTAAAAGAAGTTCACGGAATTGATGTGCACCAGTGGAATTTTTAAATCAATTACTGGTCTCATTGTTTTTTTGTTTTGTTTTGTTTTTTTTTTTTTTTTTGACCAAACTAGTTTTTTCAAGTAACTAACACATTGCAATTCAAACTTCGTGGTTCATTAATGGGGTTATGTCAACAAAAAGTTAAATAGTTGTTCACACAGCAATTATTTTAATGATTCAGAGATAGTGGTGTATGATGATGTCATCCTTATGATAGCTTTTAAACCTCCCAGCTTGGCTGTGTCTGTCTGAATTAATCTTGATTTTGATATCCTTGGGCAACATCACACCCATAATAAATAATATCTTAACTAAATGATTTTGCACAAGAAAAAGCAATAAGGCAATTTTATTGCTTGAATTCTATTTTTGTTTTCAAAAAAAAAAAAAAAAAAAAACCTGGGCAGTTCATAAAATTGTTAAAGTTTCTTGCTGGAAATGATTTAGTTACAGTCTCTTCTGCCAATTCAACCAGTTTCATTCAACAAGAATAAAATAATCATGAAGGACAGAACACTCACTTCTTCCTCACACTAGCAGTGTGGTGGTTAAGGTGATGCACAATGAACCAGGAGCACTCAGAAAGCCCAGTGCTAGCACTGAGCAGTCTCCACAGATGTGTGCATTTCACAGCACGTGGTAGCTGTCACCAACACTTAAGCATGTACTTCCCAAGGTTAGTGCGAGGTCGCGTCTAAAGGAGGGCTCAAGTCAAAAATACACATACAGATAAATGCAAATTAAATTAGTTGATTTTTTTTAAAGCTGTGAAGACAATATGATAATTCTGTGGACTGTTAACAGACTAATTTACAATCAGCAATGATCCAGTCAGGGGTCCTAAACTGGAACTGGTCACTTGTGAGTGCTGATCTCAAAGTGAATTTAACAAATAAATTTAAATCTATAACAAAACTGTTAACTTTCCAGGTGGTTTTCAGAACATTTTCTTCAAAACAACAAAGTCTAGGGATGTCACTGCTCTCGAGGTGATGAGGAGATGGGAGAATGGAGACAATAGTTGAGAAGGACTGAAGTCTAGCCCAGTAGTCCACTTTAGACAGAGCCTCAGACAATTTATACCCTGAGGGTTAAGAGCGGTTACCTGATAAAGTTCTCATGAGTTCAAGCTGTATACAATCATGAGGACAAGCCACATCGGCAAAATCATGTTTTCCACAGAGGCATATAAAGGATCAGCAAGCAATGATGAGTAATCGGAAGTAAACTCACTCCTACCTGCTATACCTGAGAGGAGCAAGAAACCACATTCCAAGAAAAATTCCATGTTTTAAAGAAGCTGAGGTACCAGACTCTGGTCTTGTTTCCTTGGAGTTTTCTCATGAGCAGTCAGACTTCTCCTCCCATGACTTCATGCTTGAACTGTGTTCTGATGTAGGGTCTACGGATGCCTCAGTGCCTAAAGGTGCTTGCTGCCAAGCCTGATGAACAGAGTTCAGTCCCTAGAGTCCATATGATAGGAGAAAAGAACTGATTCCTGATAGTGGTTGGCTGCTGTCCACATGTGCACCAAGGTATGAGCATGCATGCATATACCCACCCACATGTATTCTCTCTCTGTCTCTCTCTCTCTGTCTCTCTGTCTCTCTTTGTGTGTGCATGCTCACATACACTCTCTTTGTGCATACACGCATACTTCCTGTATATACCACACAAACACACACAGAGAGACACACAGTTTTTAGAACAGTATACAGCAGGGAAACAAGTAACCCTTAAGGTTAATATAATTCAAGGGTTCTTAGGGATTATGTAATTTGTCAAAGTATATTAATAACTAGTCCCAAATGGTGAGAGCTGCAAAGAATAACTGGTCACCATGCAGGAGTGCTGACCCTTTCCTGTAAAGTGCAATTGAGGAAAACTTCTTTGAGGAGATAGCATGGGGAGAGTAATGGGAAGAAGTGAAGAAGGTGGAAGCCTGGGTGAAGACTCCAAATAGAGGGTGTGGCAGGTGCATGGAACTTAGAAGAGGTACACCTTGCTGTCTGAAGTGAGACAAAAGTCACAATGGCCAGAGTGTGGTAGGGACTTGAGGGACTAGGCTCTGAAATTAGTTCCTAAGAGACAAAGCACACCTGAAAACCTCCTTAGCTCTGAATGCTGGAGATGGAGCAGACCTACTATGTGCCAGTTATGTAGCTGTAGGATCCCTCTGTGTGATGCTGTTTAGGCTAGAGCTAGGGCAAACCCACTGTGTGCCAGTGCTGGAGATAGAGTAGGCCAACCATGTGCTAGAACAGAACAACAGCCGTGTGTTGAGGCTCTGCCCTAGAAACACATACTCTGTTCTTTGTGTGAATAACACCTGTCACTTGTGTGATAGGGTTGTTTTTAATAACTTAGGTATTTTGCTCCTGCGGGGATGTTATGGTTAACAGTCACAGAACACCTTTGCATGCCCCACATATTTTTGGGAGTTTCAAACACCTGGTCATCATTTTCTGTACTGGGTCACTGGTCATGTATGTATTATTATCTTGTCAGGACTTCTCTTCACTTAAATAGGTAATTATTGTTGACACTGGCTGTAAAAACCAGACATCTGTATGGCTTCTGAGAGTCTGCCTGTCAAAGGCAGCTGCTGTTGAGAACCATCTTGCAGGAAAATTAGATACAATGTAGACATAAGTATTTGAAGAATTGAAACTGTTCCAATTTATGACCACTCTCAGCACTCAAGTCTTCTGTCTGCCTTACAATAATGTTTGGCTATGTGGCAGGAATCCTGAGCCCTTCACATTCTGCCTTTGCCTGTAGCTGCAGGCTGGTCAGTTGTCTAGTTTCCAGTCACCCTTTTCTACCTTAATGCTGACATTTTGAGTTACCATTTCTTCCTACGGAGTAGAAAGGTCCTTCTTAATCTTTCACATTCACTTTGCACTGACGATCCTAGGCCATGTTGTCCAGTAGTAGGCACTTCCTGTTAATTTTTTTTTTTATTTGACTTCATGGTACATACATCAATCTCAAGTTTTAGAACATTTGTGTGCATTTACTATTGCCACACATTTCCTTTTCTTTAGGTATAAGCTCCACAAAGATAAGCATTTACCTGTTTTCTTTACTGCATGTTTAATAAAGTTTGCTGGACATCTGAATCCAACGACAAATGTGTAAAGGCTGCAGCTTTTCCACATTGCTTTTCTTTCACGCATCAAACCTAACAATAACTTGTCCCTGCATGGCCTGAGAGCTGCCATGATGGCTGAGAGCGCCAAGCTTTTCATGATGGCTTCCTGAAATCTTTCATCCTGGCTTTCCACACCGATTTCTCCTAAGTTCACAAAGTGCTGCACCTCAGGGGCTACGTGGAGTTGTAGCTAGCATGCTTTTGGCTGCGTGTCTTCCTTTAAGAGTCTTGCTGCTGTGACATGGCTCAGGGGTCTGCTTCCTTCAGGTAACTGAATCCGTCCGATGACTCTGAAGTTTCTGCCATTTCCCAATGGCATTTACCTTTCCTGGCCGCCGTTTGTGTCTGGGTGTGAGTGTCACAGTAAGCTTTGGGGTTGCCTAACAGTGAATTTCTAAGCCTGCTGGAAACTCCTTTGGTCTGTTTTGGCTATTGTTACACCTGGCCTGTATCGCTTATAAATCTCACGGTACGGCGTTAACATGATGACTTCCAGGGAATCATTTCTTGCCCACTTATAAATAGAAAATTCTCTTTTTATTTGCTTTTGGTTTTCTATGTCCATGGTTTTTTTTTTTTTATCTCTTCCCGTTGATCCATTGTGTCTCACCCTGTGCATGTGAAAAATTCCCTTGTGTGTTTCTTCTTTGTCTCTCAGCTAGTTCTCACATTATGTGCCTGAAAAGTTCTTTTTTTTTTTTTAACTTTAAGTTTTTGAGAGATGGTTTTGCTAGATTTTCTGGTTGACAAAATTGTTTTCTTGCAGCGATTCACGGATGTCACATCATTGTCTTCCACTTTTCATAGCTTCTGACACGAAGTTTACTCTTCTACTCGTCTATATTTTTATGATTGGGATACACCTCTCCCCTGGTGGCTGCAAGGTTTCTTCTTTACCTCTGCTTTGTTGCAGTCTGCCTGCCACATTTTGTGTGTTTGGACTTATTTCAACTTTGTTTTATTTTCACTAAGTGTTTATCTTACTCCAGGTGTTTTTTTTTTGGGGGGGGGAGGGTGTTCTTGGTTGAATGTGTTGTGAGTTTCTTTTAATGCAGCCTTTGTTTCTGTTTCTTCTGTCCCTCTTGCTTTCTCATCCTTTGTTGGGTCTCTAGGTCTGACGGCCAACAGCTCAGTGCTTTCTCTCTACTTTCCTTCTGTGAGCCTGGTTTATATTCATCTGTCTTTAGGTTTAGTGATCTTTTAAAAATAAATTTATCGATGCACCTCGATTTAAGGTTGATTCTAGCTGGCAGATCCCATCTCTGATAAAAATTCTTCATTTGCTCATGCATGGTGCCTCTTTTTCTGCTATGGCTTTTAACATAGTCCTCCTTCCCTTTCTAGCCCCAGGGAAAACTAAAATTGGGTTTATATCTGTCTTTATTTACATCTCTGTAGTTCATCATCCTCTAACTATAGTTTTTTCATTTTTGTTTATTTTAATTTTTTCTCAACTGTAAATGTCACATAGGAAAGACTTAAAAGTGAGGAAATAATAATTTTACTAAAAAATACTTCTTATGTTGGGTCACTGGTGTGGGGATTAGGCTCTGTTTTCAATATGCATAAGCTTCAATTTCTCTAGTATTGGCCACCATCACTAAGGCTTCAGGCAAAGGTTATGATGACACAATCAGTCTTGCTTTCCTAGTTGTCAGCTGTCTTTTCATAGGTGCATGGGGTTTATCTCTATACTGTGGTCTCTTACCTTGTGGAGATACTGCTCTCTGTCCATCAGTCACAGGCCCAGAATAAGAATGACAAAACTTTCCATTGTCCTTGTCCATACTCAAGCTTAGACTGGTCATTAACTATGGATTATGGCTTTTATAATATCTGGTCTCCTTCTGATGGCAGTCAAGCTCTGTGTTTATTAGGGCTAATCTTGGGGAATTTTTTCTAATTCTTTTTCAAATGTTAACAGACCATCCACCACTGCTTAGTTCTAGAATAGGCTCGTTTGGGCAACATGACTGACTGTCTTCCTTCTCCAGAGCATGGAAATGTGTTCTGTATGGGAGCCACCTTCACAGAAGGTTCTTTTCTGTCTTTAGAGCTATTGTGATTGGCTCTATGTTCCTTAGTAACGTCAAAATTTTACCACAGATGGGAATGCATACAAAGTTTCATGATATTTTCCCCCAGCATCCACTAATTGCCTCTGATAGTTCTGCACTAGGGTGCTGATAGCCAAGTCTAGATCTACCACATTCTCTCTCGTGAACACCTTGTCAAAGTTCGTGATGCTGGATCAGGAGCTTCTAGTGAGCAAAACAAGATACCAACTGTCTGGAGCTCTCCACTCTTCCACACCAATAGACACATTAGCTGATGCCATTCCACAAGCAGTGAAAACTCTAGGCTATTGTGACCACTCATGTGACCTACATGGTGAGCATCCTTTTCTCTTCTGCTTTGTCATCAACTGACAATGTGTATGTTCTACCTCCCTTTGTTTCTCTTTGGAATTCAGCTGACATGATTGCTCTAGGTATCACTCTTTGATCAGGACCAGAGTTCAGATTCTTGTGGTTTTGATTTTTTTCTTGTTAACACTTGATTGTTTTCCATAGTTTTTTTTTCTTTTTTAAATGCCCTGTGAACAAATGAAAAGCAACCTAGCCAGTGTTAAGGTTGGCTGTATCACTTTTGTAGCTTTGATTCTCTTTTCCCAGAGGGCCTGTAGTCTAATAGGAGAGGTTATAGCTTCCTAAACTGGTGTCAGTCACACCTAACACACTGCTCCTGTTCATAAGGCAAGGTCTGACTGGCTCTCAAGGTTGGACATAGTCTATTCTCTGAAGGATTCATTGACCTTGTAGGGAAGAGCAGAAATAACTTGATAGCTAGACTATCAACTCCTCTTGGATGAGCCAGTAAGTTTTTCAAAGCCACTCCTTTTATATATAATAATATTATCATCACTGGGATAATGGCACAAGCTATTCTCTTCAAGACGAAGGAACCATGTGTGTTAAAATCTGCAAAGATTATCTCCAGTTAAAGTGAGGGAGTGTTTTCTTAAAGATTATCATAACCTTCAGGGTAAGATTTCAAACCTGATAATTATATAATTCTCAAAAGCACAGTCATGTTATTTTGTCTTATGGAAGAGGAATGAGTGCCTGTGGTTAGAATCAAATTAGAAGATCCTGTGAGATTGGAGGTTTCGGGGAGAGTCAAAGTAAGTTTCAGATAATGGGTAAAAATACCCATTACACATAACAAGGCGTAGGTTTTAAAGTGATGATTTAGATGCACTAACCAGAGAATGAAACCTTCTTGTCTAGGGCTGAATTAAAAGAAGGTAATGGCTGCAAATGAATTCTGCTTCTATCACAAAAGTACATGGAGATAAACTCATCCCTAGAGGAGTGTTCTCTAACCGTATGGAGGGATTGCATGGAACAAAGGAGTCTTAATAATTATGAGCAATAATCGGTTATTACAGCTGACCTTTCACATAGAATCCCCCAAGGACTCAATGCATGTTGAATATTACAGCAGTCCAAAATATTGCAGAGGATTGGTAGACCTAGAAACTACTTCAGACGGTGGCAAGACCCATAAACTGTGACAGAGGAAGATTTTGAAGGCCATCCAGGGATTACAGAGCAAATGCCTTCAGGTGTTGGTTGGGAATGTATGCATAAGTGGGTTTGGTCTGTAGTAAGACAATCGGGAAATAGTGAGTTCTGAGTGCCCTGTGTAAAGATCTTCAAATCTAATTTTTTTTGAAGTTGTTTCAATCAAATTAAATGTACTCTTAGACTCCAAAGTCGCTCCTTCCCTGTCTTTGACAAAGACATTTTTATCAGTCAGGTATCTGAAGTTTTCAATTTCATCCCTTGAATATTTATACTTTGACATAGCATATAGTCAACTGTTTCAGGAAATATTTACTTACTAGCTAAAAATTGAGTCTGAACCATATGATCTCTGTGGAGATCGTTTGTAGCTTAGAGTTTAACAAATTATCAACACCCCACTCATAATGCTTCTGGAGTCAGGGCATGGTTTGTCATCAAAAGGAGTCTTAGAAGGCTCACACTGGTCATGAACTAGGGCATCACTTCTTTTCTGTAAGACTAAGTTGGAGAGGAGATGGAGAATGAATGTATCAAAGTACTTTTGCTTTCTTGTTTTGTTCTTTGGAAAAATGTTAGTTGGACAGGACACATTTTTAAGTAACAGTGTTCATGTTTATCAGGCAGGAGAAAACGAATTTGAACTGCCTATTGATTTGACTGGCACCAGGCCACAGTATTATCTATGGGAAGAATAGTAGTCTCATGCTAACATACAGAGAACAAATGTTAGGTAAAAAGAAATGTAGAAAAGAAAGCATTTAGGTATATGGTGACCAAGCCATGTTTTCTCTTATGGGAACTAGATACCATTTCTGGATGCAGGTAGGCATGTGATATGGAAATTCTAGACTTAGTAGAATTATATGCTTATAAGGGAGGTGAAATAAATCACTTTTTTTAAACAACCAGTATATGAACAATCAAAACTCATATTTTCTCTCATTATCTACAAAGTAAACATAATTGTTCTGAGGAATTTAGCTGTATGATTTCAATACAGTAAATAGAGTCAAACATATTTTCTGATATTAGTTCTTAATTGAGATTTATTAATATGCAGGAGATAATTAATGGCTCACTCTGATTTAGTTCCTTGGGCACTGAACTTATTTTTATGGTAACAAGAAGTATTTTTTTTTATTTGATATAGCTCAGTGTAAAGCTTTCTTATTATTTGCTTTCTTTTTGAAGCTCTTATAAATTCTTATAGGACTATATATGAAGTTAATTTTAAAAATAAAAACCATCTTATACATGTTCCAAAATAGAAGGAATAAAGTACTATATTCTAACAATCTCAACAAATGTAAAATCTGAGTAAATTGCATATTTAGCATATGAAAATTATAAACACAAAATTTAATAAGATATAAGTGGTAATTTGTGTTGTTTTGCTTATAGCTTTCATTGACATGTGGAAAGAATATTGATTATTTCACAGCCAAGCATTTTTGCTACCGTGCATCATATAACAACTCTACTGCACATAATGTTGCCTAACCCAAATTAAAATCATCCTGGCACACTTCATAGAGCCCCTTAGATTGGCTCACAATCTGTCTAAGAAGGGACAGGACACAGCTTATGGAACTTGTTCAATGTGTCACACTAATTGAGATACATTTTAAAGGAATGTATATAAATAAACAGACTTAAAAATGAAGCAAATATACAGTGCACATTTTCACCTAGATTAAACATGAAAACAAAATTCTTAAATGTCCATTAGTTTTCTTTTAATAAAGACGTTTCTCAATGGGATCAAACAATGAGAATGAATTCTAGTAATCTCTCCACTCATCATTCTTAATTTTGACAATAATGGCTATTTGACGATAATTTTGACTATAATTCAGTAAGGGAATGAGATTCATGGGGTGCTGCTCTGAACTGCCATCTTACTCATTCAGAGTCTACCATGTTTAAGTGGGAAGGTAAGGGAGTATTGTTTTGCTAAAGAAAAGTTCATGGTCAGAAAGGCACGCTGGCGTAGATGGGTTCATTCAAAGCCAATTTCTTGGCATGAGGAAGAGTATCCAGGGGAATCAGTTCTAATTTGGTAGGCTGACAAACGCACCACGAGGTATTAATTTAATTTTTCTCTTTGTATTACTGATGCTATGGCCGATTTGACAGCTTTTGTAGGTTAAAAACTGTTTACACTCAAATTTCAAAGGTGTAAGATTTTGCAACTAGTATTAAGTCTTGTGAGTAGGCGAGGTCCCTGAGGCCAAGTCTAGCTAAGTCCACTTCTGAAACTTTAGGTCAAATGCCTTGCTGCAGGTGACATGTAGAAGGCCACAGGCTTAAGTCATGTTGAAATCTCTTTCAGAATATGCAGTAGACTGTACATTGCTGAAGGCATCTTTTTTAAACTGAAAGTTTGTGGCTATTTGGTGAATAAGAAAAGAAAAAAAATTGCTGGTTCTTAAAATGTCTAGAGGTTTTGCTGTCTAGAAGCCAAGATTATGCAATTATCATGAACTTAAACTTAGAAATTTCACTTCTATAATATTTCATATAACTAAACATGGCTTTGTGAAGTTTAGATAATCATTTTTACCGTGTATTTATGTATAATGCTCTTGTCATGATGGGGTGGAAAGAACAGATGCATG